>NC_084604.1:38314922-38454922 GCF_033807715.1 Cololabis saira | reverse complement strand
AATTCTTCATCAAAGGGTTTTATTTTGTGTTGGGAAATGTTTTATTGACGGTATTTGTTTGATTTCAGCCTCCCAGTCTGAACAGTACCCGCATCTTGGCGTCCAAAACGGCGCGGAAGATTTTCAGCGACGGCGCGGTGAGTAAAACGAGCGGACCCGGAGTTTAAACAGGCTGGACTGGGACTGGGGGGTAAAAGAGACTAAACTGGGACGGGACTGGGGGGTAAAAGAGGCTGAACTGGTTGATGTTAAAGCTCCTTGTGGCGCCAAACCGGCACAGGTGGCGCCAATAGAGGCTGATGACGTCACTCCTCCCAGCTGTTCCTGTCAACCTGATCAACTGAAGCTTCATCTTTATTTCTGTCATTAGATGTGATGAGGATCAGCTGTTGGTATCGAACCACAAATGGCAATAAAACCCTTTAATAGTATATAAAAAGTATTCACGTGTACTTTTTTTTTTATTAAGGTTAATGTAGGGCTGTGCGATTAATCAATTTTAAATCTAAATCGGATTTATTAATCAGACGATGTTAAAAAAAGGAAAATCGGACAATGGATTTTCCTTCTTTGCAGCTGCATTACAGGTGGAGCTCGTCTAGTCATCTTTGTTTGGTCAAGAAAATTGTAAATGTTGTCACTTTACTAAACTCAAGGAGGATTTACAGTATCTTTCAATTGCACTTCATTCCCAATAGGGACATTTGTTTGCTATTTTTCTTTAAAAATAAAGATAAAATATTTGAAACAATTTATTCCATTGTCTTTTGTAGTTTTACCAAAAAAATCGGGATTTTATTTTTATCCAAAATCGTCCAGCCCTAGGTTAATGTCAAAAAAGGCAAAAAAAGAAATGGCTCCTAATTCCCAGGGTCCTACTTAATATTTATTAATACTTATTCATATAAAACAAAAGAACCCCAGAAAAATACACTCTAAAACCAGATTTACATTCTTATTCGATTCGTGTATATTTTTTATTTTAAGTTTTCAGTTCTTGGGGTCTTTTCATTCATTCAGCTGTTGGACTCTTCCAGACAGAGATTCAACACCAGATTTTTATTCAAATAAAATAGGCTTATTTTATCGGTTATTTATCATAATGTTAGGTTTGTGATCATTAAAGCAGGTTTTGTAAGTCACTTTATCTGGATTAACGGAGTGGAGACTAGTGAGATTGAGGTGCTGCTGGAAACGGGGCCTTTTTAAATGTCTTTGTCTTAAATCTTAAAGTCCAAGGGTCTTAATTTTTTAATCTTACACTCTGAAAAGGAGAAGTTTATTACATTGTTTTAATGGGAGAAATAAACCCAGGTTGAGCGTGTTTCCACCCAATTGGGTGGGTTGATAAACTCTGCTGCTTTTCCTGGTTTTTACTAAATATTTAGGAGAAATTATTAACAAGTTTCCATTATGGCAGAGAAAAGTAGAAACACAAACTCATATTTTATTTAATCTGTTCAATTTAATTGTGGTCTTTGTTTGGAGCCTGAACTTTTTTTTTTTTATTAGTTTATTACGCGTTTTAATGTAGAGAATATTTGATTTGGGCTGGTTTTTTTTTACATTATTTCGTTGGGTTTTACGCCACGTTTGAGCTGAAACCCGTCAGATCTGGCAAGCGCTGGATTTCTAGAGAGGAGGCAAATATGGTTAAATGTAACTTTAGCGACAAATGGCTCAAATTGCAGGTTCATCGGACCTTCAGATGAACTAATTGATTGATTTTATTGATTGTTTTCCAGTCTCCGTCTCCAAAGAAGCCCAGCAGCTCGGAGGAGCCGCTGCTGAAGGAAAACCCTCGCCGCTTCGTCGTCTTCCCCATCCAGTACCACGACATCTGGCAGATGTACAAGAAGGCCGAGGCGTCTTTCTGGACGGCAGAGGAGGTAGAAAATAAAGAACTTTATCACAACATTCTAATTTTCTGAGACAGTCCTGTAGAGGTAGTAGATACTTTAAATATTTAGGTACCTTTTATTGACAGCCCTTATCTTTAAATCTTGTAATCAACGGCTACATTTACTACGCAAGCTCAGCTCCTTTAGTGTGAGCAGCAGATTATGGAGACTTTAGATCAGGGGTCAGCAACCCGCGGCTCTAGAGCCGCATGCAGCTCTTTAGCGCCGCCCTAGTGGCTCCTGGAGCTTTTTCAAAAATGTTTGACCTTTTTTTCTTTTTTCCCTCTTTTTTTCTTCTTTTTTTCTTTCTTTCTTGAAATTTTTACTTTTTCCTCGACATTTCGACTTTTTTCTCTGCATTTCGACTTTTTTCTCGAAGTGCATAATGAAAAAAAAATCTTCCCCCAGTTATAACTAATATAGAAACATCCAGCATGTGTTCCTTCATTCTAAGGCTTTTTTTCTTTTTTTTTCTCTTTTTTTTCTTTCTCGAAATTTTGACTTTTTTCTCGACATTTTGACTTTTTTCACGAAATTCTGACTATTTCCTCGACTTTACACTTTTTTCTCTACATTTTCGACTTTTTTCCCGAAGTGCATAATGAAAAAAAAAAATCTTCCCCCAGTTTTAACTAATATAGAAACATGCAGCATGTGTTCCTTCATTCTAAGGCTGATACAAGACTTTTCATTTTTTGCGGCTCCAGACATATTTGTTTTTTGTGCTTTTGGTCCAATACGGCTCTTTCAACATTTTGGGTTGCCGATCCCTGCTTTAGAAGAACCTCATAGAGGGAATTAGGGATGGGCGATATGGACCAAAAAATGTATCACGATAATTTCTGGCATTTATCCCGATAACGATAAATATGACGATAAAAAAAATACCAATTCAACTCCACCTTTTTAACTATAAATCTATCACAACATTCAGTCTTTGGAGCCCCCAAAACACTGCTCTAAAAGAATACTAAATGCTAACTAAACTACACCAATTAAATTGAATTTATAAAAACCAATTAACACATTTACTGCCAATGACGCCGATTGGCATCAATTATGCTGGTGCAACTTGTCAGTAAATATCAGGCCAGTAGATGGCAGCAAAGACTGTAATGACTCAAGGAAACAAGTTTGAAATTAAGAACAGATTCAACATTTATTCAAACAGCTTAAACAGTGGGATAACATAATTAAAATAACAAAGTAGAAAAAAATACAACCTGATAAATAAACAGGACAAATAAATAAAAGTTCACTGAAAATAAAATCCAATCAGTGATGAACTATTCTAATACAAATAAAATGTGCAAATTAACCTGTGGTTGGAACATGCCACAAAATTAGAAATTTTCTTAATATTCAAACGTTATATCAAGGTATCAAAATAGTGCAAAAGAGAACAAGAAGAACAAAAATATATAACATTTCAATGAAAATGTAAACACTGAAAAAATGTAAAACACTGTAAACTCCTGTAAACTCCCTATTTACCCATAATGTGCAGGGTAAGCATGTGTGCTTCTTTCCAAAAGACACCAAGGCTCAAACCTTAAGGTTTTTAGTCAGGAAGACTAGCATGTCCACTGTGGCTGGTTTCAGCAGAGACCTGTGGCAGGTAACTATGTTCCCTCCAGCACTAAACACCCTCTCTGAGGCTGTGCTTGTTGCAGGGATGCACAGATACTTTTTTGCCAAATGACTGATGAGAGGGAAATTCACTTCATGTATTTTCCACCATGTAAGTGGATTGCTTTCGCTGTCTGCCACTTGGCCAAGTAGGTAGCTGCTCAATTCAGCCTCAATTTTCACAGTGTCAGAAACTTTGACAGGGACCTCAGCAGCAGCTGTTTGCTTGAAAAAGCTTCCAAGGCTTTTCTTCTGTTTCTTCTTCTGGTTCTCCTCTTTTGCTTGACCCTGGGCTTGTGTTTCAGAGGTAGAAGCAGCAGGGCCACTTTGCATGGCAGAAACAGATACCCCCTCTCTGACCACTCTGGCTTTGATGACCTGGATCTCTTCCTGACTCAGGTGCAGAGTGCGGAAGCGTGGATCAAGAAATGATGCCATGTTGATCAGTTCTGCAACCTCTGGATTGCTGTATTTGGCCATCACATAGTCCAGTACTGACTTTTTAATGGTCTTGGTGAGATCTGCGTCTTCATCCTTCTCCTGCAGTAGCTCACTGCTGAAAAGGTGAAGAATAGGCCTCAAGAATGACACTGTGACATAATTCTCTGAGGACAGGGCATCAGTGAAATCAAGGAGAGGCCCTAAAGCCTTGCTGACAGCATCAAGGACATCAATGTCCTGCCACTTAAGCACCAGATGCCTGGTTGACCGGTCGGCAGCCAAGACTTGTGTGATGGCCTTCTCTTGCTCAAGCAGCCGCTGAATCATTTTCTGCCTGGATCCCCATCGTGTTGGAGATTCAGTCACCATTTTATGCTGAGGAAGGCCGAGCTCTTCTTGTGCAGCTTTGAGAGCCCGTTGCCTCTTCCAGCTGTGCGAGAACAAGCTGACAATTTTCTTACAAACTCCCACAGCTCTGTCAATCCTGCTGTCCCTCATGCTTCTCTCTGTAAAACAACAATACAATGAATGAAAATTAAAATAAGTGGTTCCAGAAGTGTTTACATTAAAGTCTACATTAGTCTATGTCAGTGTGTTTATATTAGTCTACAAGGTATTCTTATTTGAAATTCTGTGTAAATAGAATACATTTAACTGCTTTCAGTTTAAATCTATAAAATATATATAAATATTTATAAAAATAAAGCCGTTGTGCACCTGGATGAGCATCTCCATTAAATATTATGCCCAAGAAGGTGGTTTTCAGTTAAATGTACATGTGGTAGTAGTAATTTATTTCAAACATACAAATAATATGTATATATGAAATAAGCAAAACAGAAAAAAAAGACAAAGACGACCTTAAAAATGAAAACAGCACAATGATTTCAGTTAATACTACTTAAGAATACTCACCAATAGCAATGTGTAGGTTATGACCAAAGCAGGACAGCCTTGTCCAGTGGTTCAGGGCGACTGCTTTGACCATGTTAGCTCCACTGTCCGTGGTCAGGCACACCTGTTTGCTTTCGTGCAGTTTCCATTCTTGCAGAAATTGCTTCAGACCACTTGCAATATTTTCACCCGTGTGGTCTTCCGGGAAAAAACTCGTCCGGAGGCAACAGCTGTTCAAACTCCAATCACTCGTGATGAAGTGGACCGTGAGGCTGATGTACGGCTCAGTTGCTCGACTACTCCACATGTCTGTGGTTGAGGCAAAAAACTCCGCTGTAGACAGCGTTGTTTGTAAGCCATCACGGCACTCATCATACATCTTAGGCAGGGCTGTCTTGGAAAAATATTTCCTTGAGGGCATGTTGTATCTGCCATCCATTTTATTGATCATTCTTTTGAATCCCTCCTTCTCCACAGTTTGGAGTGGCAGCATGTCTCTAGCAAGACAAAACGCTACTGCCTCCGTTAAGTCTTTCCACCTCTTGCTTTCCTTATTATAAGGAACTGAATGCGCAAATGCGTCTGCAATCTTTGCCTGGGTAGAAGTTTTCTTACCGCTGCCTTTTGCGGTAGACGCTGTCGCTGCTGCGCGCATTGTCTGGCTCTCCTCGTACTCCGGTTTGTGCTGGTGTTTGAGGTGGTGGAATAAATTAGTTGTATTGCCATCCTTTGAGCTTATAATTTTTTTGCAGACTCTGCATATACACGATGTCTGCTCCTCGTCACTCTTTTTATAGCCGAACCAGTTCCAGATAACGGAGCTGGAGCCTCTTTTAATAACGAGTTCCTCGCTCTCAGATCCGCCTTCCGCCATGTTTGTTAATGCTGTAATCGACACAGAGCCATGCGCAGAGCCTGCGGCGTAGGGTCTGCGTCGATTTAACGCGGAAGGCTGATTTATGGTTCCGCGTTAAATCGACGCAGAGCCTACGGCGTCATCAACGGGAATTTATCGTTTTTATCGCGAGATGACAAATTCTTACCGTGGGGAATTTTTTTGACGGTTTATCGTGAACGGTAAACTATCGCCCATTCCTAGAGGGAATCCTAACCTTAAGTGTTTGTTGCTGTGTCATGTTACTGTGTTTGTATTATGAGACAAAAGACTAATAAAGTAAGTAACGTGTGTGCAGGTGGATCTGTCCAAGGACCAGCTGCACTGGGAGTCTCTGAAGGACGAGGAGCGATACTTCATCTCCCACGTCCTGGCCTTCTTTGCTGCCAGTGACGGCATCGTCAACGAGAACCTGGTGAGTTTACAGTCTTCCTGACTGGTCCTGGACCAGAATCCCTGCTGGATCTGTTAGTTCCTAAGAAGCTCCCAGACCCCTGAGCTTCATCTGGATCTGGTTTGTTGTGGTACCAGAACCATCAAGGTTCAGCAGCGTTCAGTTATTCTGCTCCTCACCGGTGGAACAAACTTCCTGTAGACCTGAGGTCTGCTGCAACTGTAGATCCTTTAAATCAGGATAGAAACATTACTGGTTCATGCCCTTATTTTGTAACAACTTGTGCTTTTATTATCATTTTATCTGTTATTTAAGCGTGAATAGTTGTGTAACTCTCGTCGTCCTGCAGGTGGAGCGCTTCACCCAGGAGGTGCAGGTGACGGAGGCTCGCTGCTTCTACGGCTTCCAGATCGCCATGGAGAATATTCACTCTGAGATGTACAGCCTTCTGATCAACACCTACATCAAGGAGTCCAGCGAGAGGTGACACTTTAACTTTAACTTAAACTAGTACAGCCTTCTGATCAACACCTACATCAAGGAGTCCAGCGAGAGGTGACACTTTAACTTAAACGAGAGGTAGAGCTGCTTAGATCTGGTTAAATCTGGTCAGAACTTTAATAGATCTGGTTAAATCTGGAAATACAAAGACTAGGATCAAAGGCTAAATACAGATAAGATTCCAAACACAATCATATAAAAAGGACAAGACAGTTAAATGTAAATTAATACCAATAAAAACAGCATAATGTGCGAGTAGGTTTCATGTTAACAAATTCAGTGATTTACAGACTATGTTTTGGTTTTCCACGACCAGATCGTCCTCAGAGTTCAGGCTTTCTGTGGATGAATTTACATTTATGTTTGTGAAACTTTGCTAAAAAAAATGATGAAAACCAAAAATAACATTCTTATAATAATAAAGATGAAAATCAGCTTTACTTGCTGCAATAAAATCCCTCCAGAGTTTATAAGCAGGTTCCTACGGGGGCTTGAAATCCTTGAAAGTGCTTGAATTTCAATGTTGTGTTTTCAAGGCCTGAAAAGTGCTTGAATTTTAGTTTTTAGGGGATTAAAAATTATAACCGTCTATCACAAAATTGGGATCAGACTGTAGTTTATTTATTACAAGGAGAAATAAAATCAGTAAGATGAAACAACTAGATGTTTACAGCTCGATACAATGTAAAGATATTTTTTATATATATATTTGACCCCAGTAATAAGGAGCTTTAAGGTTTTGAAAGTGCTTGAATTTGACCGTAAAGTTTGCAGGAACTCTGTATAAGTGAGAATGTTTCTCTTTTTTTTGCCTTTGGCAAAAAGATCAATTATTAACATCTATATCTTAAAGTTTTTCAGGGTAGAATTATTGATCTGACTTTATTAGTTAAATGTTTAACGTCAGACTTTGTTCTCAGGGACTTCCTGTTCAACGCCATCGAGACTCTGCCCTGCGTGAAGAAGAAAGCTGACTGGGCTCTGAACTGGATCGGGAACCAGAACGCCACCTACGGTACTATTATTGATTACTGATCACTAACCAGAACGCCACCTACGGTACTGATTATTGATTACTGATCACTGACCAGAACGCCACCTACGGTACTGATTATTGATCACTGGGGGCTGGTTATTGATTATCAGGGGCTGGTTATTGATTATCAGGGGCTGGTTATTGATTATCAGGGGCTGGTTATTGATTATCAGGGCTGGTTATTGATTATCAGGGCTGGTTATTGATTATCAGGGCTGGTTATTGATTATCAGGGCTGGTTATTGATTATCAGGGCTGGTTATTGATTATCAGGGCTGGTTATTGATTATCAGGGCTGGTTATTGATTATCAGGGCTGGTTATTGATTACCAGGGCTGGTTATTGATCATTAGGGGCTGGTTATTGATTATCAGGGCTGGTTATTGATCATTGATTCCTCCATCAGGAGAGCGGGTCGTAGCCTTCGCCGCCGTGGAGGGAATCTTCTTCTCCGGGTCGTTTGCTTCCATCTTCTGGCTGAAGAAGAGAGGACTGATGCCGGGCCTGACCTTCAGCAACGAGCTCATCAGCAGGGACGAGGTGAGACAATCAGAGCTCGTTGCTGACCCGGCCAATCAGAAAGCTGGTGGTTACTGACCTGTTCCAGATCCAGGACTTAAATAGTTAAATTTTCCTAAAATAAGGCCTTTAAATGACTTAATTTGTCGTAAATTTCTTCACGCTGAGTATAATACAATACACAGTATCAAGGGGCAAAAACACTAAAAATACTGGGCAGGTTGATCAAATCTGGGCCGCTTTTCACGGTTTTTACTAAATATTTAGGATAATTTATTAACTAAGTTTCCATTATGGCAGAGAAAAGTAGAAACTTGCACAATAAACTTCATTATTTCGGTGGGTTTTACATCACGTTTGGGCTGAAACCTGTCAGATCTGGCAACCTCAACCTGTGAACAAGTGTCTTTTTGGTCTTAAATTTACTATGGCAGAGAACACAAACTCATTATATTTAATCTACTCAATTTAATTGTAGTCTTTGTTTGGAGCCTGAACTTTATTTGCCTATGACTTGAAATGTATTCTGCATTTAATAATTTACTTGGTTTCAACATGGAAAGCGTGATTTTAGCTGGTTTTTTAATTATTCAGGGTTTCCGTGGGGTTTTAAAAAGTGATAAATGAAAATTGCCAAATTTAAGGCCATTAAAAGTGTTAAATTCAGTTATTTTTTTTAAATTGGTATTATTTTTTACATTTTAATCAGTCTATTTTATTGTCATTCACAAAGTGAAATAAATGTGAAACATCTGGTCAACATCAATGAGTCTATAAATCTGTTCTGTATAGTGTTCTATAGGTCAAAATCTGTATTAATGTTAAGGTCCGTGATTAACACTTAATGTTGTGACAGTTTTTTAAAAAAATCTGAAGGTAGTGAAAAAGGTATTAAATTGGTATTAAATTTAACATAAGGATTGCTGTATAAACCCTGTTATTTCGGTGGGTTTTACATCACGTTTGGGCTGAAACCTGTCAGATCTGGCAACCTCAGTTTAGCTAATATGGTCAATTTAGAGACAAATGGCTGGAAAGTTCCAGTTTTTCTGGACATTTGTGTTTAACTTTAACTGGTTCCAGTAGGGCTGGGCGATTTTTTTTTTTTTTTTTTTTTTTTTTTTTTTTTTTTTTTTTTTTTTTTTTTCCCTCTGAAAACCCGATTTTCGATTTTTTTTTTTTGGTAAAACTACAAAAGACAATGGGAAAAAAATTGTTTCAAATATTTTATCTTTATTTTTAAAGAAAAATAGCAAACAAATTTCCCTAATGGGAATGAAGTGCAACTGAAAGATACTGTAAATCCTCCTTGAGTTTAGTAAAGTGACAACATTTATAATTTTCATGACCAAACTAGACGAGCTCTGTCTGTAATGCAGCCAGCTGCAAAAAATCGATTTTCCGATTTCCTTTTTTTAACATCGATTTTGATTTAAAAAATCCGATTTAGATTTAAAATCGATTAATCGCACAGCCCTAGGTTCCAGTGTTTAACTAGTTCCAGTTCTGGTTGTAACTGGTTTCAGGGTTTAACTAACTGGTTGTAACTGGTTTTTCCAGGGCCTCCACTGCGACTTCGCCTGCCTGATGTTCAAGCACCTTCAGACCAAACCGTCCTCTGAGACGGTGGTCCGGATCATCAGGGACGCCGTGGCCATCGAGCAGGTGAGAGGTCCTGGTGCTGGTCCAGATGTTCTGCTGGTGCTGGCCCGGTCCAGATGGTTCTGGTTCTGATACCCGGTCTGTTGCAGGAGTTCCTGACGGAGGCTCTGCCGGTGAAGCTGATCGGGATGAACTGTGATCTGATGAAAACGTACATCGAGTTCGTGGCCGACCGGCTGCTGCTGGAGCTGGGCTTCTCCAAGGTACTGGTTCTGGTTCTGGTGGGGTTCTAGAGGGTTCTAGGAGGTTCTGGTACCGGTGGTGATGAGACGCGCAGGGGTACTGACCTCAGCCAGTGATGGGGGCTGAGCGGCGCTGCAGGTTCTGATGGAGGACGTGTAGTTCCCCGTCAGAGACGCAGCACCGTGATACAGACGCCGGGCTGAACCGGACCAGAACACAACTGTTACTGGGGGGATGGGCCTTCAATTACTGGGGGGGGGGGCAGTACTAAAAAAATCATTACTGGACTTTAATATACAGGACTGTCTCAGAAAATTAGAATATTGTGATAAAGTTATTTTTTTCTGTAATGCAATTACAAAAATGTCATACATTCTGGATTCATTACAAATCAACTGAAATATTGCAAGCCTTTTATTATTTTAATATTGCTGATTATAGTTTATAGTTTAAGATTAAGATTCCCAGAATATTCAAATTTTTTTGAGATAGGATATTTGAGTTTTCTTAAACTGTAAACCATAATCAGCAATATTAAAATAATAAAAGGCTTGAAATATTTCAGTTGATTTGTAATGAATCCAGAATGTCTGACAGTTTTGTTTTTGTAATTGCATTACAGTAAATCACAATATTCTGAGACAGTCCTGTATATTTTACATGCACACATTTTTATTAGGCCCAGAAATATATATATATATATATATTTTTTTTTTTTTTTTTTTTTTAACTTTCTCTTGTCTGCATATAATGGTTAATACTATGTTGGTAAAAACCTAAGGCATATATATATATGCATTTTTAATGTATCATATATTTAATTTTATATTTTTTTTTTGTTAGTTTCAAATACTTTTTTTTTTTTTTTTTTTTTGTCTACATAATTTTTTTTTTAAATTATTAGGCTCAGAAATACTTAAAGAAACACTGACTAATATCCATTTGGCCCAAATGATTTGGTTTGAAACTCCTAACTGAATGTGTGACGTGTTGATCCTGACGTGTTTCTGTTCTGCAGATTTTCCGGGCCGAGAACCCGTTTGACTTCATGGAGAACATTTCTCTGGAGGGGAAGACCAACTTCTTCGAGAAGCGGGTCGGGGAGTACCAGAGGATGGGGGTGATGTCGGGCCCCACGGACAACACCTTCAGGCTGGACGCTGATTTCTGAGACCTGGACCTGGAGGACCTGGTCTCCGGGGGACCTGGGGGTCCGGTTCTGGTCTCCGGGGGGACCCGGGGGTCCGGTTCTGGTCTCCGGGGGGACCTGGGGGTCCGGTTCTGGTCTCCGGGGGGACCTGGGGGTCCGGTTCTGGTCTCTGGGGGTCCGGTTCTGGTCTCCGGGGGGACCTGGGGGTCCGGTTCTGGTCTCCGGGGGGACCCGGGGGTCCGGTTCTGGTCTCCGGGGGGACCTGGGGGTCCGGTTCTGGTCTCCGGGGGGACCTGGGGGTCCGGTTCTGGTCTCCGGGGGGACCCGGGGGTCCGGTTCTGGTCTCCGGGGGGACCCGGGGGTCCGGTTCTGGTCTCCGGGGGGACCTGGGGGTTCTGGTCTCCAGGGGGACCTGGGGGTTCTGGTCTCCGGGGGGACCTGGGGGTTCTGGTCTCCGGGGGGACCTGGGGGTTCTGGTCTCCGGGGGGACCTGGGGGTCCGGTTCTGACCCGGCAGCAACTACCTCTGCCCCAGTGCATCCTGGGAGTTAAACTACATGAACACTCGGCACTGAAGCTCCTCTGGGGCTTTTTTTTGTAAATCAAATCTTTTTTTTAAACGTTTTTATGTACAGGCTGATTTGTATTTATTTTATTACAATGTATTTGTAATAAAGTCTCCAAGAAGGAGAAACTTTCACTGTTTTGGTGTTTGGTTATTGATTATCTGACAGTTTAGATCAGGGCTCAGCAACCCTCTTTAGCTAGTAGTTTGACTTTTTTTTTTTTTTTTTTTTTTTTCCCTTTTTTGATTTTGACTTTTTTTCTCATGATTTTGGCTTCACAAAATTTCTACTTTTTTTCACAAAATTTCTACTTTTTTTGCCACAATTTCTACTTTTTTGACAAAATTTCGACTTTCACAAAATTTTGATTCTTGGCATTTCAACTTTTTTTCGACTTATATTGACATTTCGACTTGTATTGACATTTTGACTTCACAAAATTTTGACTTTTCCCCAGTTCTAACTAATATAGAAACATGCAGCATGTGTTCCTTCATTCTAATTCTGATACAAGACTTTTCATTTTTTGCAGCTCCAGACATTTGTGTTTTTGGTCCAATATGGATCTTTCAACATCTTGGGTTTCCGACTCCTGGTTTAGACGGTTTTTATAGGTATTTAGAGTACAGACCGACCGGACCGATAAGATTGTCCTTAATTTCTCCCTCAATGGGGAAATTCACTTTGTGCAACAGCAGAAACTCAACACACATGCAGGGAAGGGGTAAAAGTAAAAAATAATATAAACAGTATATACAGTTTTTATAGGTATTTATTTGTTCTTTAAAGGACAGATGTCATGACTTGTGTATTTCAGGCTGCAAAACCATTGCATATGATTCCAATAATCAATCACATTGACATCACGAAGCAGTTCGTTAATATATATTAAAATACTTTCTGTAAATATGCAGCTCCATGATTTCATACAAACATCTAAAACTCTCGTGTCCCGTGTTCAAACCTCAGCTCGCTTACAAAAACCTGGAGAAAACATTAAAACAGAAGCTGCAGACAAACATTTATCTTAACTGACGTAACAGGTCGGCTACTAGAGCTAAATATTCTTGTCTGACAGAATCGGCAAGTTAAAAGGTTTTATATCTCGGTATATTAAAGGTTTTATATCAGTATATTTAAAAGGTTTTATATCTCGGTATATTAGGTTTTATATGGGTATATTTCAGCAGGAAACATAAGGAACACTTTAGGGTTCAAGTTGGCCCTGAGTTTAAAACCTCAACACGACCTTGTTAATAAAGGAATGTTTCAGGAACTGGACGTTTGTTTCTGTTCAAGTTCTTAACCGTTAAACGTGAGACCGAGGGTTTTCTGGGTCGATCTGGTTGAAACACCGTTTTCAGAGTTGGAAATCAAAACTGAAAAAGAAACCAACATTTGTGCAGGAGTTGATCCTCTTCTA
The DNA here is from genome assembly GCF_033807715.1 of Cololabis saira. Taxonomy (NCBI): domain Eukaryota; kingdom Metazoa; phylum Chordata; class Actinopteri; order Beloniformes; family Belonidae; genus Cololabis; species Cololabis saira. The sequence goes on along the minus strand of NC_084604.1, from coordinate 38,441,729 downwards.
GTCCTTTTCTGTGTGAAAGCATCAAAAAAAGAATCTAACATCTGGATTGTAACATTTGGAAACGCTTCATTAACTTGTTCCCCCTTAAAGCTTCTGCAGGATCTGAGAAGACGGACGGGTCCAGGTGGGACGGCGGTTTCTAGGGACGTCTGCAGTCCCTGGTGGACCATGAAGTCCTCTAGAGACACATGAGGACGTTTGTCCTGAAACAGAAACATTACATCCTGTTTGCTTCTATGTTTAGTACATTTATTCAGTTTTTTTACCTTTTTGGAATAACGTAAACCGGGTCATGTGACAGGAAGTGGATCCAAACACCAGGTTCTGGACCAACCTGGTTAAAGTCCAGACCTGAACCTGGTTCAGATGCTGCGGTGGATCTGAGGTTGTTTCTGTCCGATAATCAATCCCACGGTGATCAATAATCAGGTGATCAGATGATTGATGATTCGAGGTGACCCCCGACCCCCGACCCCACTTCACACAGAAAAAACATTTAAAAACTTGGACGGTTCGTAGACGGTTCGTAGACGGTTCGTAGACGGTTCGTAGACTGGTTCGTAGACGGTTCGTAGACGGTTCGTAGACGGTTCGTAGACGGTTCGTAGACGGTTCGTAGACGGTTGGTGGACGGTTCGTAGACGGTTCGTAGACGGTTCGTAGACTGGTTCGTAGACGGTTCGTAGACTGGTTCGTAGACTGGTTCGTAGACGGTTCGTAGACTGGTTCGTAGACTGGTTCGTAGACGGTTCGTAGACGGTTCGTAGACGGTTCGTAGACTGGTTCGTAGACTGGTTCGTAGACTGGTTCGTAGACGGTTCGTAGACTGGTTCGTAGACTGGTTCGTAGACGGTTCGTAGACTGGTTCGTAGACGGTTCGTAGACTAGATCGTAGACGGTTGGTGGACGGTTCCTGGACGGTTCCTAGACAGATCCTAGACGCGTTAGTAGACCGATTCGTAGACGGATTGGGATACTAGTTCGTAGACGGTTGGTAGACAGTCGGTAGACTTTTCGGTAGACGGGATCGTAGACCGATTCGTGGACGGATTGGGAGACTAGTTTGTAGATGGGATCATAGACCAGTTGTTCTACGGGTTCGTAGACTAGTTTGTAAACGGTTCGTACACTAGTTTGTAGACGGTTGGTAGACCGGTTGGTAGACCGGTTGGTGGACCGGTTGGTGGACAGTTCCTAGACAGTTCCTAGACGCGTTAGTAGACCGATTCGTAGACGGATTGGGATACTAGTTCGTAGACGGTTGGTAGACAGTCGGTAGACTTTTCGGTAGACGGGTTGGTAGACGGGATCGTAGACCGATTCGTGGACGGATTGGGAGACTAGTTTGTAGACGGTTCGTAGACTAGTTTGTAGATGGGATCATAGACCAGTTGGTCTACGGATTGGTAGACTTGTTGGTAGACGGTCAGTAGACGGGCCGCGGCGGCGCCTCACAGCGCCGGCGGCCCGGAGGTCTGGCCGGTCTTGCCGGTCTTGCCGGTCTTGCCGGTCCGCACCACCCGGACCTCCGTCAGGACCAGGTCCCCCAGAACCTCCACCTGGTCGATGCTGCTCAGGTCCTGGACCCGGTACTGGTAGTCCACCTGGTGGTCCCCGTTCACGGCCACGCGGAAGTGGTGCGGGTCGCACAGCACGATCATCTGTCGGGTCAGAACCATGTTCAGACCCGGAACCACAACAACACTAAAGCAAAGTTATGGGCAGAAATATGTGCCACTAGAAACTGAATTTGAATAATTAGGGACCGAGCACCAGCGAGGTTTGTGCAAAGCCCTATTGAAATCGTAAACATTATTATTATTTTCTCCGAAAACAATCGCGTTTTTGAGGTGCATAACTTACATGAAAAGTTGTGAAACTTGGCACGCACTTCCCATGTGGCGAAAAATTACGTATTCTAATAGTGTCAAAAAGGGGCGTGGCCTAACGGCTCAACAGCGCCCACTAGGAAACTTTGTGCCTCGAGCCCCACAATACAGTTTGACGAACATGCACGAAAATCGGTACACACCTGTATCTTGTCGCAACTTAAAGAAAAATTTTGGCGCCATGGCCCAAACCCAACAAGAAGTCGGCCATTTTGAATTAATCGTGTAATTTTGGCGCAATTTATGCCATTTTCACGTGTCGTACTTTAACGAACTCCTCCTAGCAGGATCGTCCGTTCATAAAACTCGCTCAGGAGACACAAAAGACGTTAACCATGAAAAGTTATCAAAATTGTGAGTTTTCGTTAAACGGCGTGGCCGTGGCGCCGCGTCAAACTTCAACGCTAATGATTGGCCGACATGTGATTCTGCTATAACTTTTGAATGGTTTGACATAAAGAGTCGTGGGTGGTGTCATCGGACTCGGTATTGAGTCCTTGACCATTAATTGGTGAAAAATAGCCCCGCCCCTTCTTCTGATTGGCTGTCCCTATTTTCTGCTATAACGTTTGAATGATTTGACATAGAGAGTCGTGGGTGGTGTCATCAGACTCGGTTTTGAGTCATTGACTTCAATTGGTGGAAATTGCACGCGCGAGGTCCCGTTCAGCGCTGCTTGCAGCTTTAATTTATATTTGAATTTGAATTGCTCAACTTGAATAATTGCATTAAAAAACTGAATCTGAAACACATAATTTGAAATTGAATTTATTAGTTTGGAACTGAATTTCTATAAGCTTGAAACTGAATGTCACATCATGAAATTGAATTCAATTGTTCTGAAACTGTATTTGATCCTGACTGAAAATTCAACTCTCTTTATACTTTCAAATTCAGCTCTCACAATTCAAATTCAGTTCTTGCAATTCAATTTCAATTCACTGGAGTTACTGTGCCAGACATCCGGGTCCTCCGGAGAAAGAGCAATCGAGTGCAGATACAAAGAACTCCTTTTCACGTAGCCAACTATAACCTCTATCTTTTTTCAACGATATAAACGACCAATGGGAGCTAGATATTTAGAAACCTATTGTGTTTTCTCCATTCTGTGTAAAAAGTGTTGATTTATATCTTGCCGTTTTGTAGAAACATTTCCCTACAGCGTAGGGTACGCGTTGGTGTAACGCGGAACCATAAATCAGCCTTGATACAAATTCAAATTATGTGATTCGGATTCAGTTTTTTAAATGCAATTATTCAAGTTGAGCAATTCAAATTCAAATATAAATGATTCAAATCCAGTTTCTAGTGGCACATATTTCTGCGGTTTTGGGTCGGAGGTCACCTCGAAGTACCGGCCCGGCGTGAAGGGGAAGCCGGCGAGCCGGGTCTCCTCGGGGCCCCAGCAGCCGGACAGGAAGGAGTTCCTGACGAAGACCTTTTTATTCAGACGAGGGTTGAGGTGAAGAGCGATGCTGCTGCCGGACGCCGGGCTCAGGTTCACGCAGAAGCTGCAGGAGAAAGGATATATATAATATATACCGTATTTTCTGGACTATAAGCCGCATCCGCTCTATTTAAAGAAAAAAGATCTGCAAGCCGCAGATATTTATGTTAGATTAGATATTTACTACATGTACAGAAGGATTTTGAACTGTAAATTCTTCTTCCGGCTCTCGGTGAAGGCGGACGCTTTTCTGCTCCTCTCCCTTCTCTATCTGCCCTGCTACTGCTTTTGTCCTGTCTCGTCTTCAGAGTCTCTTCTTTTCACTCCTCCGAAACTCTACAATCATGGAATTGATTAACTGGTCTCTCAGCACAATTGACCACATTTTTGCGACGAGAAGTCAGGGGGTAAGGGAGCCCTCCTGCCCCGATGGGACATTTTTTGCTGGATATACAATGGATTCCTAGAAACATTGGAAGCCGTTGTGTTTAGCGATTCTGTCTGTTGAGGACGTTGAAGATGCTTCATAATTGGATTTATGATAGCAGGATTCCTTCTAATTGGAGAAGGGGGATTCCTGGTCTATCGACAAACGCGTAAGTCGTCGACAGCTGTTTTGGCCCTCTCAGAGCTGCCGGACGTGGCTGAAGGGTCAAGCAAGGTGACCAACACTCAGACTTTAACGTTGGGGGAGCAAAACCGCAAGCTGGATGCGATTCTTGAACAGAATCGCAGGCTGGCGGCGGTCTTTGAGCTCATTGGCAAGATTGATAACACCTTGGAGAAGTTGGAAGCTCGGCATGGCGGGAATTGATCACAAATTTGTCTGTTTGGAGTCGCCATTGATGAACCAGAGACTAAAGGCAGACGGAAAATTACTGAGTCTGTCTGTTTTTGCAATATAATTGTTGATTCTATAATCTGGCCTTGACAGGGCGTTTTTGGGCCGATCGCTCTGGTCACAATCTCCCTGGTGGAATGTAAACAAGTGGCTCTGCCCCCACTAACCCTCCCCTCTCAGGAACATCTGTGGACCTGTTGCAGAACTGACTGAGCCATCTGATAACATCAAAGACATTGGCTGAGAGCAGCTCTGAGCGAAGTTCACGGACTTACCGCTACACACACACTTGCTGATAACCACACCTCCCTCATTCTCAATGTCTTGTGAAGTTGATGTTAAATTTGTCATGCTGCTTTCTGTGCTGAGGTGTTTTTTTGCACTTTCACACTGTGTATTTACACACAGTTTGAGGATGCCTTTTTTTCCCTCCTCCCTCCCCAATGTCATCCTTTTCTCTGCTTTGTTCCGGTTTCGGGTCGCTGCTGGTTGTGGTCGACCGGCCGGCAGCTGAGCGGATTTACTGTCTTGTATTGCTGCTTAGTTGTCCTTGAATTGCCCCTCGGGGATGAATAAAGTTTCCCTGAATCTGAATCTGTACATGTTTGTACCTAAATAGATCTTTCCTATCAGTGTCTTTTAACACGGCAGCAACTTTGCTGATTAAAACGGGACAGAACCAAGAGAAAATAACCGCTATTTATTTATCTATTTATCTGTTTGAAATCTGCTTCTACTTCTCTCTGCTAAAGAAGAAGTAGCGTATTCTTCTTTGCATTTATTTTGTCTTAGTTTTGATTCTAATTCCGGTTAGAGCGCCCCCTAGTGGTGAAAGAAAAATACACAGAATAGAAACCTTTGTTTAAGCTGCATGGTTGAAAACCTATTAAAAAAGTAGCGGCTTATAGTCCAGAAAATACGGTAATTACAAAATATAAACAGTGGAAGGAAAAATAAAAAGTAGTGCAGTACGGGAAAGAAAGAAAAACAGTGCAAAAAGCTGGACCGGACCAGACCAGACCGGTCACATGAGCCTCAGCGGCTCCGAGTCGCCTCCTGAACCAGGTCTGGCTGCAGAACCGAGCCGGTTCCTGTGGTTCCGGTCCGGTTAAGCCCCGCCCACCACCGGTACGTACCTGCTGGCGCCGGGCCGGACCTCGGCTCTGATGACGACGCTGCGCCCGACGCTCAGGCCGCCGTCCAGCCGGGCCCTGAAGGGAACGTCCTGCAGGAGGATTATCATCATCACCATCATCATCATCATCATCATCATCATCATCATCATTATTATGATTATCATTTTTAGGGCCCGACCACTGACAGTGCAGTTGTATCTGTAGGAATTTTTGTTTTCCTCGTTTTTCTTCTGAAGAAATGAGGGCCTTTTTTCCCCCTAAATGTGCCACAAAAGTCACCAAATTTTTCACCAAGCCAGGCCTGGTGAAAAATGTGATATTTCATGGTTTGCCTTAATGGGCTTGGCCTAATGGCTCAACAGCGCCACCTAGAAAACTTTGTGTCTCGGATGTGAATAACTCAGATGACCCAGCTTTTCACCAGTCCTTGAACGCACCATGTACGAATCTTGGAGAAAAGAGTCTCAAAACCATTTGTGCGTATTTAATGATGTGTGTGTAGGAGGCTTTTTGAATTCTTGATTATCGTTTTGTCCATAACTTCAAGCAACTTACGCGCAAATCTAATACACACACACACATTTTTTTAGTTGATTTTCTCTTCATAGGTGGATCAGTGGAAACAACACACTAAATCCAGCAGAACTCACCAAGTCGCCCGCCGCCGACGTCAACGTCTGAAATAGGACAAGACAAGGAATTAAAATCTCAAGAGCAGAAAATCAGGTTTCAGCTGTTAATAAAAAAGTTATTTCATCGACAAATCAAAGATATTAAACTTCTGAAGAAGGTGTAAGGTGAGTGGGAGCGTTCAGGCGCCGGCGTTCACCTCCGAGTCCTGAGTCACGGCGGCAGCAGGAGGGGCGTCGACCTGAAGCAAACAGGAACACGAGGCGTCTTTGAGATCTTTTAAGAGCGCTCTATAAATAAAATTGATTATTATTATTTATTATTAAGGCCAGACTCACGGCGGCCGGGGGGACGACCCCCACCGCCTGCACCTCCACCCTCCCAGAGATGCAAATGGTGTCGACCCGCTGCAGCTCCTGCCGGTGCTGGTACTCCAACAGGTGGGAACCGTTCACCGCCACCTGGACACAAACGAGAGGTTTCAGGACCAGAGCTGAAAACTTTCTGCAAAACCACCCCACTTCTTGTAAAAAACCACCCACTTCCTGCAAAAACCACCCACTTCCTGCAAAAACCACTCCACTTCCTGCAAAAACCACCCCACTTCCTGCAAAAACCACCCCACTTCCTGCAAAAACCTCTCCACTTCCTGCAAAAACCACTCCACTTCCTGCAAAAACCACCCTACTTCCTGCAAGACCACCCACTTCCTGCAAAAACCACCCCCTTCCTGCAAAAACCACCCACTTCCTGCAAAAACCACCCACTTCCTATAAAAACCACCCCACTTCCTACAAAAACCACCCACTTCCTGCAAAAACCACCCCCCTTCCTGCAAAACCCACCCCCCTTCCTGCAAAACCCACCCCCTTCCTGCAAAAACCACCCCACTTCCTACAAAAACCACCCACTTCCTGCAAAAACCACCCACTTCCTGCAAAAACAACCCCACTTCCTATAAAAACCACCCCCTTCCTGCAAAACCCACCCACTTCCTGCAAAAACAACCCCACTTCCTATAAAAACCACCCCACTTCCTGCAAAAACCACCCCACTTCCTGCAAAAACCTCTCCACTTCCTGCAAAAACCACTCCACTTCCTGCAAAAACCACCCCCTTCCTGCAAAAACCACCCCACTTCCTGCAAAAACCACCCCCTTCCTGCAAAAACCACCCCCCTTCCTGCAAAACCCACCCGCCTTCCTGCAAAACCCACCCCCTTCCTGCAAAAACCACCCACTTCCTGCAAAAACCACCCCACTTCCTGCAAAAACCACCCACTTCCTGCAAAAACCACCCCACTTCCTGCAAAAACCTCTCCACTTCCTGCAAAAACCACTCCACTTCCTGCAAAAACCACCCACCTCCTGCAAAAACCACCCCCTTCCTGCAAAAACCACCCCCTTCCTGCAAAAACCACCCCACTTCCTGGAAAAACCACCCCCTTCCTGCAAAAACCACCCCCTTCCTGCAAAAACCACGCCCCTTCCTACAAAAACCACCCCACTTCCTGCAAAAATCATCCCCCTTCCTGCAAAAACCATCCCCCTTCCTGCAAAAACCACCCACTTCCTGCAAAAACCACCCCACTTCCTGCAAAAACCACCCCACTTCCTGCAAAAACCACGCCCCTTCCTACAAAAACCACCCCACTTCCTGCAAAAACCATCCCCCTTCCTGCAAAAACCATCCCCCTTCCTGCAAAAACCACCCACTTCCTATAAAAACCACCCACTTCCTGCAAAAAACCACCCACTTCCAATAACAACCACCCCCCTTCCTGCAAAAACCACCCCACTTCCTGCAAAAACCACCCACTTCCTGCAAAAACCACCCCACTTCCTGCAAAAACCACCCACTTCCTATAAAAACCACCCACTTCCTGCAAAAAACCACCCACTTCCAATAACAACCACCCCCCTTCCTGCAAAAACCACCCCACTTCCTGCAAAAACCACCCACTTCCTATAAAAACCACCCACTTCCTGCAAAAAACCACCCACTTCCAATAACAACCACCCCACTTCCTACAAAAACCACCCCACTTCCTGCAAAAACCACCCCACTTCCTGCAAAAACCACCCCACTTCCTGCAAAAACCATCCCACTTCCTGCAAAAACCACCCACTTCCTATAAAAACCACCCACTTCCTGCAAAAACCACCCACTTCCTGCAAAAACCATCCCCCTTCCTGCAAAAACCACCCACTTCCTGCAAAAACCACCCCACTTCCTACAAAAACCACCCACTTCCTGCAAAAACCACCCCACTTCCTGCAAAAACCACCCCACTTCCTGCAAAAACCACCCACTTCCTATAAAAACCACCCACTTCCTGCAAAAAACCACCCACTTCCAATAACAACCACCCCACTTCCTGCAAAAACCATCCCCCTTCCTGCAAAAACCACCCACTTCCTACAAAAACCACCCCACTTCCTGCCAAAAACACCCCCTTCCTGCAAAAACCACGCCACTTCCTGCAAAAACCACCCACTTCCTGGAAAAACCACCCCCCTTCATTCAGTTACATGTCGGCCGAATCTGATTTTGTTGCGGTGCATGACCTTTTCTGCATTTTCCATTACCAATTAGAACTCTCCTCCAGATGAGATGTGAGATTCTGGACATATTGAGAATGTGAGGTATGTTGGGTATCAGTTGCAGGTAGTCCAAACGCTAAATCAACGGGCAATCGTGGTTGACGGCCAAACATGAGTTCATAAGGGGAGAATCCAGTGACGTCATTCTTTGTGCAGTTGTATGCGTGTACAAGTGGTTTTACAAAGTCCTTCCAATGAGTTTTATCCTGATCTCTGAGCGTCCCAAGCATGTCCAATAGTGTGCGATTAAAACGTTCAACTGGATTCCCTTGGGGATGATATGGAGTTGTCCTGACTTTGTGGATGCCAGCCATTTCACATAATTCTTCTTATTGTACGAGATTCAAAGTCCGGTCCTTGGTCACTGTGCAGTTTTTCAGGAATTCCATAATGAACAAGGAAATTGTCCCATAGGCATTTTGTGACAGTTCTGGCCTTTTGTTTAGGTGTGGGAACAGCCACTGCATACTTTGTGAAATGATCAGTCATCACAATAATGTCTTTGATCCGGCTTTGATCTGGTTCCAATGACAAGAAATCCATGCAGACAAGTTCAAGGGGTCTTGTTATTCTTACGTTTACAAGGGGTACAGCTATTTCTGGTAATGATTTCCTTTTCACACATCTTACACATGTCTTTATCTTGCTGTACACATCGTTATACATTCTTGGCCAATAAAATCTGGCTCTGGCCAAGTCAAGCGTCCTTTCAATCCCCATATGACCCATATGGTCATGTAGACTTGTCAGGACTTGTAGCCGGAATTCCTGGGGTAGAACGAGTTGGTAAGTACACTGAGGTCCTGTTTGCCTCCTCCTCACAAGAATGTTGTTCCGGAGCTCCAACCGATTTATTTCTCGTAGGAGAAGGGGCAACTCGGGAAGTTCATCCCTCAATGCAGGTGGTGGCGTCTCCCCCATTTCCAACTGATGTATGACGTGTTGGATAGTTTGGTCTGCGCGCTGCTTTGCAGCCCTTTCAGTGTCTGTAAGCTGAGGAATGACAGAGGATCCAAACTGCTGATCATACACAAAACTATTCAGGCAGTGTATCACTGGAAGTTGAAAGTGACTGAACAAGGGCAAGATTAGTGTGATGCGGACCATCTTTGGTTGAACTGTAAATGAGCTGTCTGTCACAAATGGCTTGGACAGTGTGTTTGTCAATGGAAACCATAGAAGGATCAGCAAGATGTTGATGAGCAAATTTCCATATTCTTTCTCTCTCTTTCTGAGACTTAAGATCATCTGAGAGATCACCATGTGGTCTGCGAGAAAGTCCATCAGCGTCGGCACTTTGTTTACCAGCACGATACATGATCACAAAGGAAAAGGTGGATAAAGCTGCAAGCCACCTGTAACTGGTGGCATCAAGTTTGGCTGATGTCAAGAGGTAAGTAAGGGGGTTACTGTCAGTTACAACTGTGAAATGGCTGCCATAAAGATACAGTGTTTCCCCTACCATTATATAGGCCTGGCGGGCCCGCCAGGCCAACAAGACCCCCCGCCAGGCCTGAAAAAAAAAAAATCAATGATCATTTACGTTTAGGAGCCTCTGCAGCGCTGTTCTGCAACGTGAGTCAACCTGCTTCGTTGCCTAGTAAAGCCTGAATTATGGTTCGGCGTTAAATCGACGTAGAGCCTACGCCGTAGGGTACGCCGTAGGGTACGCCGCAGGGTACGCCGCGACGTGCACCGTACGGCCTCTGGCTGCGTACCCTACGCCGTAGGACCTGCGTTGGTGTAACGAGGAACCATAAATCCGCCTTAACGATGCGAGTACCGCTGCTGAGAGCGCGGGCATATTATTATATTATGGGATGTATAGAGTTTGTAGCTAGCCAACTATGGCGCCGTCAAAAAAAAGAAAAAATATTGCGGGCGACAGACAACATGATATACAGAAATGTTTCTGCAGGTCCGTGTGTTTGTGTTTGCATGAGACGCTGCAGGGAAGCATGAAGGAAAACACAGCCCGACGACACACCAGGCGTCCGCAGGGTCCTAGTGCCAGCCATGTATGAGCGTCTAGGCTGATTTATGGTTCTGCGGTACAACCACTCAGAGCCTACGGCGTAGGGTTCGCGGCGACACGCACCGTATGTTGCACATCGCCGCGTACTCTACGCTGTAGATTCTGCTTGTTGTTTAGCTTAAATTTTTGTTCTGATTGAGTTTATTTTTTTTGGTAAGCAATAATGATGAAAATAACACAGACAATAGATTGTCTTTCCAGTAGAACCACTAAAGGTTCATTTTTTCCCCAGTCAAATGCATGTAACTCTGTTATAACAAAACGGGGAAAAAAATCTTCTACAATGTTTAAATTATTTATAACCGATATAATCTCAATTGTGAATAGGGATGTTTTGTCACATATGCCGTCAGCACAAGCAGCCGTTAAAAGAGGACCAGAGGGTTTTCATAGAGATCCCTCTGAAATATCTAGAAAAGATGCTCAATGCTCATATGGGGTCAGACCTTTCAGGCCCATGACACTTTGGTTAAAGGTTAGATTAAATCTTATTATTTCATTGAAGTGATATCATTCAGCAATATAGGCCTACAATGATTTTTCATGTAATATTGTTATATTGCTGCATGTCACATGTCCAATATGCCGTCCCACGCGCCTCGTCTGTTTAGGGTTTTTTCGGTGGGTACCACCGGGCCTGAAAAACATTCTAGGGGAAACAGTAAGATAGTACTTCAACTTTTCTGTTACTGCCCATTTAAGGGCAAGGAATTCAAGTTTATGGGCTGGATACCGGGCTTCACTGCGGGAGAGCCCTCTACTGGCATAAGCAATAACTCTGTTTTTTCCATCTTGCTCTTGGTAGAGCACAGCTCCCAGACCAGTGGAACTGGCGTCTGTATGAAGGATGTATGGCTTTTAGGGATTTGCAAATGCTAGAACTGGGGCAGCAGTTAGTTTCTCAATGATGGTGTCAAAAGCTTGCTGGCACTTTGGTGTCCAGCGACCACCAAAAGGTTCTTTGGGGTTCAGATATTTTTCAGGTTTCAACGTTGGTTTCAAGTGTTTCTGTGAAGGTGGATAACCAGATGTGAGGTCATGAAGGGGCTTGACAATGGCAGAGTACCCCTTCACAAACCGTCTGTCGTACCCAGCAAAGCCAAGAAATGAATCAAAGTATCAGTGCCTAGGCCTTTAACCACATCAGCTGCTGGACAGGGCTGTACGCTTACTTTTTTGAATGGTAGCACTGGTGCTAGCAAGTTAAAAATTTTAGTAGCACAAATAAAAATTTACTAGCACACCCGGGTGGACAGTTAGTAGGGGTGTAACGATACACTAATCTCACGATACGATACACGATACTGAGGTCACGATAACGATACGATACGATATTATAGCAGTTTTTTTTTAACAACCTTGAATGAGGAACATATGACTGGAAAAAATGGTCTTTTATTTGAAAGACACAAAATACAAAACAATGCTGTACGTTTCCCCTATTGTTACAGTTTGTAATGCTTTATAACTGTTTAAGTTTTAAAGAGAAAGCCAGGCCAACCATTTTCCACAAACTGAACTAAAAGTAAATGTCAGGTTTGCATTATGATCTTCAGTTTCAGACAAGTACAAATATTTAGACACAAACTGAATAGTTTCTCTCATGTAGGATTTGACTTTTTTATTTTCAAGAAATTTAACAACTAAAATTAAATAAATAAATACAAGTAAATAAATAAATACAATTTTACATCATAAAAAAGATTGATTCATGCTCACCTTATAAGTGTAAGAGGAGATTTATTTTTGTTAAGGTTATTTTGGTAATTCAGGGTTCATTATTTTATAAATATATTCTTCACTCTGATGTAAATCAGGGACTATAATGACACTAGTCAGTTTATCTGTAGTTGTTAATGTTTTAGATTGGGCGGAGTGATACAGCACTAGCTGCTGTGTTGAAGTTCTAAAATCCTACGCTGTTGAGCGGACAGTAAAGTACACTCAAACTCAGCAGAAGTTTCCCCGTGTTTATCCTACTCACGACCGGAAAAAGGTTTAATTTAATAAGATAAGGCTTAACTCTACACCAGACTTAAAAGTTCAGAGTTCAAAACCCTGCTAGAGTCCCGTGATCGGGACCGCAAAACGGTACTAGTTTCTTCTGAGCGGAGGAAGATTTTGGTCCGCGTGTCGAGGCGCGGTCGGATCATGGATGTATTAATATTATTAATAGCCTTTCCACACGGCGCCCCGGCCGTATGGTCGCGAAAATACGGTATTTATATATGAAATGTCAGAATAGGTAATTTTTTTGACGACACCCCGGTTGAGAAAGGCTGATTAAGTCAAGACACATTCATATTGATTTTCACACTTTTTTTAACATGACCCCAGCGCAACTCACTTGCACAAATGCGAGTGGATACATATTTCTCTTCGCACCGGATGATTTTTATTCGCAAATGCGATGAAAACTGTCGCACTGTACAGCCCTGCAGGAGAAAACAAGCTTTCAATGATCCGCCTGGTAACATACAAAGCAGACAGACTTGGATCAGCGAGTAAAACTCAATGTGTGAACGCCAGGTTTCATAATCTGCTTCGTTGTTAGGCTTGGGGAATTTGCCAGAGAAGGCACGGAGTTTGAGTGGAGCCAAAGAATTAGCATTAGCATCATTGTTGGAGAAATTCATGTATAATCACTTTAAACAGACTAAATGCTGACCCTTAAAGTCTGAAGTCAAGTGAAAAATGTACTGTGTCTCATGTCTGTTGTGAAATCAGTTTTATATCCTGTTCTTCTGATTTACCCGCGTTTGACCTTAAAAGCTTTGGAGCTATTTTAGCTAAAAAGGAAGTGTATGACATTTTGCTATAGTTTCGGTCTTGTCTGGAATAACAAGCGAAATAACAAGCTCAGCACTTTTGCCTAACTCCTGTGTAAAAATGTACTCATGATGTGTAAAAAGAATACCGTAGATGACCATTTAGTAGCCCGGGCGTTTAATATGCTAAATCCACTTGGACCCCAGGCGTTTATAAGAACCAGGCGGGTATTTGCACCAGGCTACAATTTATTTTTGCAATGAGCAGCACCAGACCATTACTTACAAAGAACATATGAGATCACCATAGTACCACTGGAACTAAAATTGTACACACTGTACACAACACAACACCTCACGACGAGCTCCCGATCACAAATCGTGAGGTCGCAAGAAAATCAAGCGTGTTTGAAATCCTGGTCGCTCCTCGTGAAGGAATCACAGTTGAAGCAGCTGCGACCCGATTTGACTCATCCTTTCACAGAGAGCATGTACAATCTCTGATGTTACGTCAAAAACTATTATTTGTAGTTTAAGTTTTGTAAATTCACATTACAAATCATGTTTTAATAGCAGAAAAAAAGAGCGCATTTCCACGTACGGTGCGGGTCGCCGCGTCCCCTACGCCGTAGGCTCTGCGTTGGTGTAACGCGGAACCATAAATCAGCCTTACGGCGTACCCTGCACCGTAGGCTCTGCGTTGGTGTAACGCGGAACCATAAATCAGCCTTACGGCGTACCCTGCACCGTAGGCTCTGCGTTGGTGTAACACGGAACCATAAATCAGCCTTTAGTGTGTGCGCGGTCTGCTGTTCTGAACACTTCTCTTTTTTTCTCTTCTCATTTTGCTGGGACGTCGGGTTCCTCCACCGAGACACAACTTTTGCGGTACGCGTTCTTTGTTGTGTCTAAAAATGATTCGCAGTGCACACACCCAATCAGAAACGGTACAGATATTTTGGGATTTTAATATATAAAAAAATAAAATTAAAAATAATAAAGAATCCCCTCGCCGCTTCACTCCGCTCACATGCTCTGATATACAAGGACAGTTTGTCTGTGTAACGGCGACACACGGAGCTGATCAGAGCAGTATGAACGATACTGTACACAATACAATGCAAATACAGTGTTATTACCAGGTTATTACCGGTAGTCGCCCGGGCGTTTAATTGAACCGGCGTTTATTATGCCAAATGGGCTTGGACCCCCGGCGGCTATTAGAGCACAGGCGCGTATTTGCGCGCGGGCGACTATTTGGTCATCTACGGTACGCCCATGTACTGAATAAATTCAAGCTGAAGAGGGAAGCGCATTCGGAGTTGAGCGGAGACACCTCAGTGCTCTTAGCTCTCTCCCCTTTGCAAAGCTGAAAACTTTGAAATTGTGTCTCTGGTTCTCGTTCTTTGTAGGGGTAACACGAAAATAACCCAACAATCATCCTTTCTCACAATATGTTTGACAACAACTCTTTAGATTGCAGGTGGAGTTAAGTCTTCTCCAGTTAAGGGAACAGACCATTTCGATGTGACAGGAGTGGTTGATGGACGGGGGCCCTGTCGATCAGATGCAGAAGCTGTTGGTTCCAGTATTTGTACTGATGGCTCCTCTTCAGAGTCACTTTCATTTCCCAGTTGTTCTCCAATTTGGTCCATCATATCCTTCAGCACTTCCTCAAAGTTTTTTCCACTGCACTTTGCAAGTTGTTTTAACTCTTTTAGATAGTGTGTGGTGTAGCTGGTGCCAACTGTTTCTGTGTATTCAGCAGCTAGGGATTTCACAATAAATGTAACTTCAGGCATCCCTTCTGAAGTGTATTCATAGGGTAATAGTGGCTGTAAAGCTATGGAGCCAAATCAGGGCCAAAAGTTTTGCTAATTTGAAAATAAAATTTGAACCTGAAAATTCTTTTTTACAGTTTCAATTTTATTTTTTTCAGTATCAGATCTTTTTTTCAGTTTCAAATCTTTTTATTTCAGTTTCAAATCTTTTTTTCAGTTTCAAATCTTTTTTTTTTCAGTTTCACATATTTTTTTTTCAGTTTCACATAATTTTTTTTCAGTTTCACATATATTTTTTTCAGTTTCAAATTTTTTTTTCAGGTTCAGACTTTTGGCCCCGATCTGGCGTGGGGGGCGTGGCATCAACTGAGAGGGGCGTGGCATCAACTGAGAGGGGCGGGGCATCAACTGAGAGGGGCGTGGAATCATGAGTGACAGCAGAACAGAGAAGGCGGGGGACGTTCCTCAGTCATGTTGCCTTCAGGAAACGTAGGTTGCAGAAGTTATCAGTAGAAGTTTGATTCAACACTGTATATACACCATATTCACATGATTGGCAGTGGAAAAAACTGATATTAGTGACACATTTCTGTTTGAAAAGCTGTTTTAGACCGTATTTGGCACCAATCGCAGTATAAAAGCAATAAACTATGCCAGACTTTACAGTTCAACAGCCACACTTTAAAGTTTGACATTTCCCACTTCCACATACTACCAAGTACGGTCTAAAACAGCTTTTTAAACAGAAATGTGTCACTAATATCAGTTTTTCCACTGCCAATCACGTGAATATGGTGTATATACAGTGTTGAATCAACTTTTACTGATAACTTCTGCAACCTACGTTTCCTGAAGACAACATGACTGAGGAACGTCCCCCGCCTTCTCTGTTCTGCTGTCACTCATGATGCCACGCCCCTCTCAGTTGATGCCACGCCCCTCACAGTTGAGGCCACGCCCCTCACAGTTGAGGCCACGCCCCCCACGCCAGATCCGGGCCAAAAGTCTGAACCTGAAAAAAAAATTTGAAACTGAAAAAAAAAAGAAGTGAAACTGAAAAAAAAAGACGTGAAACTGAAGAAAAAAAGATTTGAAACTGAAATAAAAAGATCTGATACTGAAAAAAATAAAACTGAAACTGTAAAAAAAAATTTTCAGGTTCAAATTTTATTTTCAAATTAGCAAAACTTTTGGCCCTGATTTGGCTCCATATAAAGCGACTATAGCAGTATCTTGTGAAAACTCAACGATCAGGTTTTTATAGTATTTGCTTTTTGAATCATTCACAGGGGCTACTTTCTTAATGGACCCAAACCTCTTCAAACAATCAAAAATGTCTTCATCTGTGTCTGTGTGGGTAACACCACTGATTATAACTGAACATGATATATTGACCCCTAATTCCTGGATGAAATCCATATTGACTTGAAACCACAAGTTTAAACAGTCAAAATTATTCTTCCAAAACTTATTCAAACCCAAAATTAAATGGTTTTCATTTAATTGGACTCCTGGCTAGCTCACCAAGATTGTAACGATGTCAATGAGGAGTCCAATTTGTATGAAAACCACAAACACAACTTAAGTTTGAAAATAATGATTTGTATTGAAATTCACACAAGTAAAACAAAATTAAAATAAAAACACACAAGTCTCAACGTCTGAGATTTGGAAGTTTCTCATCCTTAGAGTTCCTTTTTTTTTAAAGTCCTTTGTCCAGTGGATCAAGGAACAAGAGTCAAGTAATCTTCATTCAGTTCAAAAAGGGTTGATCCACCAGTTGTGGAGGTTTAATTGAGTCCAAGGTAGTTCGCCATCAAAGATTGAACAGGGATTCTTGTCTAAATCCATTCAAAGGTTTCAACTAAAAAAACCTGACCGCTGATAGCTGCATATTTAGCATTTTAAAGTGCCTTTAAAGTGCCTTTAAAGTCGCCGTCTGCCCACGTTGCACGAGCCCAGTGTTGATCACCAAGTGGATGGAGGAAGAGGAAGTGACCCCAGGCTGACCCGGATATACACACACACACACACACACTGATTGGGCTAATTTGTTCACCTGCTCACTGTTCACCGGGCCAACCTTGGGTTACACCAGCCCAGGGGCCTGTACTACGAAGCAAGTTCAACATACCCAGGATATCTTTTCCTTATCCAGATTCACTAACCCGGACAATTGCAATCACGCTAAGCGGTCACACGACGGTGGTTATCAACTCGGTATATCAACCCAGGTTTCTCCAATCTGGATATGAGCGCGTGCACATAAAAGGGGCGGTGTTTTCAGCGCATGACCAATCGCAAGCATGGAGAAGTCCGCTGTCAGAGCCGCTTATTTCAGTAGCGAAGAGCAAACTATAATTTTACGGAAATATGATGAGTATAGGCATATAATACAGGCAAAAAGCAACACAGTTGCAGCTGCAAAATGCAGGAAAGACAGCTGGCAAAAGATCGCTGACTGTATAAATGCGTAAGTTCATAGGGATATAAACATATATTTGAATATTCTGGGAATCTTAATCTTAAACTGTAAACCATGATCAGCAATATTAAAATAATAAAAGGCTTGAAATATTTCAGTTGATTTGAAATGAATCCAGAATGTATGAAATTTTTTTTGTTTTTGTGTTTGCATTACAGAAAATCACAATATTCTAATTTTCTGAGACAGCCTGTATATATTGGTTCTATAACTATTGTTGTTGACCGATAACTTGTGCTGATGCTGTACCAAAGAATTGGGTTTTTTTATTTATTTTATTTAATTTTTTATTTTTTCAGGAGGGGGGTATTTAGTATTTTAAAGTGACTTCTCAGAATGTTCGAGGGACGAAATTGAAAATCCCTTTTTTGCTATCCCCTTACAAATGCATCTTCTTTTTCATTTCTTCTTGATTTATTTATTTAATTGGTATTAGTTTTGGATTGACTGTACATCGGATTTTGGGTGATGATTTGTTTTATTTATTCATTGATTGATTTATTTTTTATTTTCTCCTCCACCTCTTTTTCCTTTTTTTCTGGATCATTCATACAGGTAGGCTACTCATCAGGGAAAGCAAAGGGGTTTTGGCGGTCCCTGAATACGCGTTCTCTTCGGAGGGATCCTCTCACGATCCGCGCACCGAGCTCCACTGGATTCTCTTCGAAAGGGCATGCCATTTTCCAAGAGAGCTGATTGGTCAGTGGGCGGTGCTTTTATACCCGGCGATCTGTATCTGGAACATAACCTGCTCCGGAGCAGGTTAGCTGTTCAGCATAAGTTACCATGGCGATGTGTCCCGGTAAGAAGTGAACCACCGTCGTAGTCCTGAAAACCCAGGGTTAAACCTGAAGTTACCTCGCTAACCCCAAATCCCGCCTCATAGTACAGGCCCCTGGTCTTATGCCAAGAATGTAACTCTGTTTTGTGTTGCATAAACAGTAAAATAAAAAGGTCTCTGACCTTGAACTTGTCCTCCAGCGCCAGGATGAGCAGCTCGAATGCGGCCCCGGGCCTGAAGGGCATCGTGTGCAGGATCTGCTCGCGGCCCCACTTCTCCGCCGTCAGCGTGTTGCACACCACGCTGGACTTGTTGATCCGCGGGTTGAAGTGGAACAGGACGTCGGCCCGCGGCTTCACGCTGCTGCCGCAGGTCAGGTCCACCTGGAACCTGGAGACGCCGTCGCCACGGAGACCAGAGGCTCAGACACGTCTCTACCAAAGTAATCTGATCTGAGCAAACCAAACTAGGGCTGAAACCATTCCTCCAATAATTCGAGTAATTCCTTTACAAAAAATGATCGAGGAATCTTCTCTGCCTCGAGGAATCCTTTAATTTTGCAGGTATTTCTACGTTTAATGCGGACCAACGCGCTGACGCCAAGCACGTAAAGGAAGAAGGCGGATATGTTTGGTTTTAACTAAAAGAAAAGGCAGAAAATGTCAAAAGTGTGGGAGCATTTCCAGCTGGACACCAAGGCAACACTGTTGCATCTTCACTGTCAGACAGTGTAAAATTAAGGTCAAATTAAGTTAACGTAGCGCTGATTAATGAGATTAATGTTACGGTACCTTGCTAACATAACGTTAGCCCTGTGGAGGGCTGGGTTTCTGTTAATTATGATGACTGTCCATGCGGCTAACGCATTTAATCTGTAAAAAAAACAGAGCTGGAGAGTGATGAGGGTTTCAGTTTTAGCTCTGTAGTCGTTGATGGATAAAACATCAAGTAGCGCTGATGGCTAATGTTCTACAATACAGTTATTTTGAACAGTGCCAAAACTCAAAATCTTATCAAGACTTTAACTTAAAACTTAACTAGAACTTAAACTTTGACACAAATGAAAGTTCAATTGAAACACGTGGGAAAAACACCTAACCTTTTAAGTGATGTGTGTTATCAGGTGTAATGGCATTTTTAGGTTAGAAATAAGAACATTTCTTGGTAAGATCCTTAGTTTTTTGAGTGAATCAGTGAATTTGGTCGACTGGTGTAAGTTCAGGGTTTTTAAATACTGGATTATATAATTCAGTCTTAGTAATGTCAATTAACATCTAACATCTTATGTATATTTATAATTGCTCTTTAACTAAACAAAAATATGTTTTATCCGATTACTCGATTAATCGATGGGATTTTCAGTAGAATACTGGATTACTAAAGTATTGGATAGCTCCAGCGCTAAACCAAACTCTCACCTGTCGGCGTCGGCCGGCACCGAGCCCTGGATCAGAACCATCTCCCCGGGCTCCAGACCCCCCAGGATCGTCCCGGCGAACGGGACCGACTGTGGAGACACGAGCAGGGACGTGAGGACAAACATCTGGAAACATCTGGAGACACCTGCAGCTCCAGGACAAACATCTGGAAACATCTGCAGCTCCAGGACAAACATCTGCAGCTGCAGGACAAACATCTGCAGCTGCAGGACAAACATCTGCAGCTGCAGGACAAACATCTGCAGCTGCAGGACAAACATCTGCAGCTGCAGGACAAACATCTGCAGCTGCAGGACAAACATCTGCAGCTGCAGGACAAACATCTGCAGCTCCAGGACAAACATCTGGAAACATCTGCAGCTCCAGGACAAACATCTGCAGCTGCAGGACAAACATCTGCAGCTGCAGGACAAACATCTGCAGCTGCAGGACAAACATCTGCAGCTGCAGGACAAACATCTGCAGCTGCAGGACAAACATCTGCAGCTGCAGGACAAACATCTGGACTCAGACTGGTCACACCTGGACTTTATCTCGGTGATTAAAACAGCTTTTAACGAACTTGTGATTTGGGAAAATGCTCAATTTCTGACCTTAAAATTAACTTTAAACTAAGCTTTGCCGTTATGAGTCGTTTCTTTTCTCTTTTGTATATTGTTGAGACTGATATATTAATTTATAAATGTGTATATAGGTGTGAGGATGTATTATTATTATGTATAATTATTGCTATTTATATATTGGTCTTTTGTTTTTTGTATAGAAATTAAATTAATTTTGATCATAATATAGTATGGGGGGTAGGATTTAATACGTTTTTTTATTTCTTCCTACTCCTTTTCGAACATGTTAATTATGGTGGATGCATGTTTTTTTATTTTATTTATATTTTGGTTTTGTTTTCTTATTTACATTTATTTATTATTGATTACTATTGTTTTGTATTCACTACTGTTCCATGTTCGAAATAAAATTTCAATTCTATTCAACTTGGAACCTTTAAAACAACTCAAACCTGAATTATTTCATGTCATCGACAGTTAAGACTAGAGTATAAAGATCTGAACTCATAAACTCCTCATACTGTGCAATATTCTTTCACTCATTCATTTTCATGGTGTAAATATATTTAAATTGTCTGTTTCTTATTTTGTTTTTACAGCCTTTTACGTGTGCACTTTTATGGAGCTGCTGCCTAATCTCATTATATTATTATAATAACAATAAAGGCTTTATATTCTATTCTATTAATTATTTCATTTTAATGTATTATTTTTTTATATTATTTTATTATATTTTAATTATTATTAATTATTTCTGTTTCTGAGTCAGAAACTGGAACTGTTGCTGGTTGGAAATCTGAAGAGAATGTTGATTTTTTTTTTTAAAAGGGCTAAAGACCCATTTTTTTAATCTTGCTTTTAATTAATACCATTTTATCTCCTATTTCTGTTTTATCTAAACTTTTTAAAAAAGTATTTATTATTTTATTTTATTAGGGGGGAGTGGGGTTGAGCCCTGTTTTAACTTTTTAAATTGTACAATTTTTAAACATGTAAAGCACTTTGTGCTACATATATTGTATGAAAGATGCTTTATAAATAAAGTTTGATTGGTTGAAAAGCTGCAGTGTCTCGTGTTCATCACAAGATCCTGTCAGGACTTTGGAAACCCAATAAACCAATCAGTGTCTGGTGTGATGATGCTGTTGCTTCACAACGAACAGGCTGATCAATAACACGAGTAAAACAGACGATCAACAGTTTCCTAAAGGCAGAAACGTCAAATCCTCCTTTAAAGTTTCTTTAGTGGGATAATAATCATCGATGGTTTGTAGAACTTACTTTACAGAGTATTTACAGACTAGATTAAACATTTGAAACCTTTAATCTGAGTATTATGAGCAGGTTTGAGCAGTCTGAGGTCCAAACTGCCTCCTGAAGCCAAATTAATCACTTTATGCTCGTCAACCGGATCGATAAACGATAAACGATCATCGATAATCGATAATCGCGGATCGTGATGATCGACTGAGAAACTGCTTAGCTGCAGAGGGTTTTAGAATAGAATATGAGACTTTATTGATCTCCCAGAGGAGAAATTCAGTCGTGCAGCCAAAACACACACACGCTTTATACAAAAAATGTAAAATAGAAATAACCAATAAATAGTTAAATAATAAAAAAGAGCAATATAAAAAGTAGAAAAAGAATATGTACAAGAGAGAAAAATAGTAAACACTAATTAATTAATTAATGATCTTTTAAATATAAATCAGGTCGAATTGGAGACTTACGAAGTTGAATTTTGATTTTTTAAAGAAATAAAACATCACGTGGTCTCATGTCTTCGTTGTAATTAATTAATTAATCAATCAATCAAATTTTATTTATAGCACCTTTCTCCAGGTAGATGAAATACAAATTGCTTAACATTTTGACTGAAAAATAAGCATAATAAAATTAAATATAAAATAAAAAACTGGGAGACCAATGCACACTGATATAAAATATAGTTAATTCAAATGAAATAATGAAAAGTTCAAGAATTAAGGCTAAAAATAATCATAATAATATCATAAAATAATAACAATAATAAATAATTAATACTAATTCTGATCGTTTTACCACTTTCAGTTACACTCCAAAAAAAAACCTTTATCATTGATGTAAAAAAAAGAAAGTTAATTGCAAATATTCTTTCATTGTGGAGATACATGTGGCAGCTCAGTGAAAAGGAAACAAATTCAAAACTAGTGTTAAACTCGGAACAACAACCGCGGGAATGAGTCCGTAATGAAAACAATAATCGGGACGAACACTGTGAGAAACCTACCGGGAAAGAAAACACTTGTCTCGGGTGAGAAATCGACATTTTCGCCGGATAACAAGCATGAAAAGTTGCTTATCTGCAGCTGCTGACTGTTTACTTCCGCGTGTGACGTCACCTCGGGTCACGTGGTCACGGACGGCGCCGATCAAGAATTATGATAAGAATAATAATTATAATAAAAAGGATCAAACATTACCATTGCAATGTTTAGGTGCACAAAATGTCTAGTTCATAATTAATACATTTTTATATTTTTTATTTAAAGCGTTGAAATTAACTTAAACAGATACATGTGACGTCACCGCGGATCACGTGATCACGGACGGCGCTGATCAAGAATTATTTTTTTTTTTAAGAATTATAATAGAAGGATAAAACCTTACACTTTCAATGTTTTGGTGTACAAAATTACTTTTTTTATAATTACTTAATTTTTATATTGGTTATTTAAAGAGTTGAAATAAACTTAAACATTTACACGTGACGTCATGTCCGGTCTCCGTCGACCTGCAGACTCGAGTTTCCAATTATTCCCAAACCTCACCAGGTTTTGCAGACAAAGATGATCTCTCAGGAAAAAACACTTGTCACATGTTTCCTCGTGGGTTTTTAAGGTGAAATAGTTGCTGAGACCGTCATGTTTGAGATTAGTTTTCTCTTAAATGATGAAAATTGACTTTTGAGGGCCAGAACCAGCTTGTGGTTCAACTGTTGTTTCACCAAACACCAAACAGATCACAATTTTACACAAAATCACGTGGTTCTAACGTGACAAGTGTGTAACTTCTGTTTTCCTGCTGAAGCTCAAGATCCCGGCCCAAATACAGAACCATTTATACGGTTCTGTAGATCCCTGGAGGCGTTTAATGATATACTTTACCATAAATGACTGAAGTATCAAAAGTATCGATATTTTAGTTTGAGAATTGATTTTAGCTATTCAGATTTTGTCTTTATGACACGCTGCTGGTAGGAACTACTTTTCATTTTTTATAGTAGTTCTTGTTTATCATCCTCTTATTTTAATGGTTTAATTATGGATCTTTTTTAAGATGAAACACCTTTTTCAACCCTTTTGTTGTAACAGCTCAGCTTTATTTTGAAAGAACCGCTACCTCAGTATACTTATATATGTATACACGTGTGTATGTGTGTGTATACAGTATATATGTGTATGTTTCAAACTAGTGATGGGAACATTTTTCAAAACACTCCGTATCTCAGTATACTTATATATTTGATCATCTTTATAGCAGTTCTTATTTTTATTCTATTTTATTGATTTTACTTGGATCTAAAAACCTTTCAAACTTTTTTCTGTTAACAGCTCGGCTACCTCAGTAAACTTCTGACTTTAATATAAATAGCTAAATAACTGATATTCTTAATCTAAATACACCATTTTTTTTTACATTTACTCTGCAGATTTTGTTTTTCCACAATGCATTGGATCAGTATCACCGATACCAGCCTGAGTTTACTCAATATCGGATCAGAAATCACTGGTATTGAACATCACTAGTTTTAACCGTGTTAAGAGTTAGAGCAAAGAAATAAACATACCGTTTTCTCACTTAAAAACATATCTTCCTTTCATACCCCAAACCCACATTATTAAAAGGTCTAATTAGAGATTTAATCATTTGAATTGTTCTGCTGTTTCAGTTCAGTCTTTCAAATTCCAGTTTTTGCTAAATTAGGATGCTTAGTTTAAACATCTTTAGTAAAATGGTTTATTTATTTATATCTAGTAAAGTTCAGTAAGTAGAAGAATTCATTTTAGTTTATTTTGTTGGACAGTTATTGGAGTTTGAGTTGGTGCCATCTAATTAAAAACAAAAACTATTTTTAAAGCTGCAGCTACATTTTTTTAATTATATTAAAAAGGTGGGGTAGTTTTTATTTTACTTTTACACAAATAGACCTACAGTTCAGTTTAATTTATTTCAAAGTACACTGCACTTGTTACATTTAGAGGTTGTAACAGCTAAAATAAATAAGATTAACTTTTAAAGTCTGCTATTTCTTGTGGCTCCCGAAAATAGTTTTTGTAGAAGTTTGTGCAAAACGGCTCTTTTGATAATAAAAGGTTAGACTCCCTAAAGGAACATCTGTTTTTTCTGTTCCTAAAGACATAAATCAGTTTAATAAACTCGAGTGATTTACACAACAAGCCTTTAATGGCAAAGACTGAAAAGTGAAAAAAAGTATTTACAAAAATATTAAAATCATGAAAAATACAAAAGTTAATATATAAAAATCAGCTCTACAAACATTATGTACAAAAAGATGTTCAGGTCCAAGTCACGCTGGTCTGGTTTATCCGGGCTAGAAAAGTCTGTTCAAGGCAGCCGAGAGGAAACTCAAGGTCCCCCCGGAGACAGAGGTCTCAGAAATCAGCGTCCAGCCTGAAGGTGTTGTCCGTGGGGCCCGACATCACCCCCATCCTCTGGTACTCCCCGACCCGCTTCTCAAAGAAGTTGGTCTTCCCCTCCAGAGAAATGTTCTCCATGAAGTCAAACGGGTTCTCGGCCCGGAAAACCTGCAGGACAGAAACACGGACACGTCAGGATCAACACGTCACACATTCAGTTAGGAGTTTCAAACATATTTGGGACAAATGCAGATTAGTCAGTGTTTAAGTATTTCTGAGCCTAAATTTGCTACTGAATTTTCTGGACTATAAGCCGCATCTGCTCTATTTAAAAAAAAAATAAAAAGATATTTAGCCGCAGATATTTATGTACCCGGTATTTATTTATCTATTTGAAATCTGCTTCTACTTCTATCTGCTAAAGAAGAAGTAGCGTATTCTTCTTTGCATTTATTTTGTCTTACTTTTGATTCTAATTCCAGTTAGAGTGAAATATTTGGATTTATGATAGCAGGATTTCTCCTGATTATCCTCATGATTGGAGGATTCCTGATTTATCGACAAACGCGTAAGTCGTCGACAGCAGTTCTGGCTCTTTCAGAGCTGCCGGACGTGGCTGAAGGGTCAAGCAAGGCGATCAACGCTCAGACTTTAACGCTGGGGGAGCAGAGCCGTAAGCTGGATGTGATTCTTGAACAGAATCACAGGCTGGCGGCGTCTTTGAGCTCATTAACAAGATTGATAACAACTTGGAGAAGTTGGGAGCTCGGCTTGGCCGGAATTGATCACAAATTCGTCTGATTGGAGTCGCCATTGATGAACCAGAGACTGAAGGCAGACGGAAAATTACTGACTCTGCCGGTTTTCAAAATAATTGTTGATTCTATAATCTGGCCTTGACAGGGCGGTTTGGCCGATCGCTCCAGTCACAATCTCCCTGGTGGAATGTAAACAAGGTGACTCTGCCCCCACTAGCCCTCCCCTCTCAGGAACATCTGCGGACCTGTTTCAGAACTGACCGAGCCGCCTGATAACATCAAGGACATTTGGCTGAGGTTCAGTATAGTAAACTAAAGTCCAGTAATGATGGTTTTTAGTTCTGGTTGTGTTCTGGTCCGGTTCAGCCCGGCGTCTGTATCACGGTGCTGCGTCTCTGACGGGGAACCACACGTCCTCCATCAGAACCTGCAGCGCCGCTCAGCCCCCATCACTGGCTGAGGTCAGTACCCCTGCGCATCTCATCACCACCGGTACCAGAACCTCCTAGAACCCTCTAGATACCCCACCAGAACCAGAACCGTACCTTGGAGAAGCCCAGCTCCAGCAGCAGCCGGTCGGCCACGAACTCGATGTACGTCTTCATCAGATCACAGTTCATCCCGATCAGCTTCACCGGCAGAGCCTCCGTCAGGAACTCCTGCAACAGACCGGGTATCAGAACCAGAACCAGCAGAACATCTGGACGGGCCAGAACCAGCACCAGGACCTCTCACCTGCTCGATGGCCACGGCGTCCCTGATGATCCGGACCACCGTCTCCGAGGACGGTTTGGTCTGAAGGTGCTTGAACATCAGGCAGGCGAAGTCGCAGTGGAGGCCCTGGAAAAACCAGTTAGTTAAACACTTGGAACTGGAACCAGTTGAACTAAAGTTAAACACTAACACAAATGTCCTGAAACTTTCCAGCCATTTGTCTCTAAATTGACCGTGTTAGCTAAACTGAGGTTGCCAGATATGACAGGTTTCAGCCCAAACGTGATGTAAAACCCACCGAAATAATGAAAAACTAGCCCGAATCAAACGCTTTCCATGTTGAAACCAAATAAATTAAAAAAAAGTTATGAAATTGAAATTATTGAAAAGTCATAAGAAAATGAAGGCGAAAAAAGCTCAGGCTCCAAAGTTTGCAATTAAATTGAGTAGATTAAAGCAAATTAAGTATGAGTGAGTTTATTGTGTAAGTTTCTACTTTTCTCTGCCATAATGGAAACTGTTAATTTCTCCTAAATATTTAGTAAAAACCAGGAAAAGCAGCCCAGATTTTAAATCAACCCGCCAAATTGGACTGAAACCTACTAAACCTGGCAACCCGGTTGAGGCGTCCAACAACTGGTAAAAAGATTTATTTCTCCTCAAATAAACTTTTCCTTTTCAAAGTGTAAGAACACTTATGACAGATAAAATTGCCTCTAAAATTAAAGATTCAAAAATGAAGACTCTTGCATTGAGATTTAAGACAAATTAAGACATTTAAAAGGCCTTATTTTAGGAATATTTAAGACTTTAAGGGTCTTTAAGACTTTAAGGGTCTTTAAGACTTTAAGGGTTTCTAAGGCCTCACCTCGTCCCTGCTGATGAGCTCGTTGCTGAAGGTCAGGCCCGGCATCAGTCCTCTCTTCTTCAGCCAGAAGATGGAAGCAAACGATCCGGAGAAGAAGATTCCCTCCACGGCGGCGAAGGCTACGACCCGCTCTCCTGATGGAGGAATCAATGATCAATAACCAGCCCTGATGATCAATAACCAGCCCTGGTAATCAATAACCAGCCCTGGTAATCAATAACCAGCCCTGGTAATCAATAACCAGCCCTGGTAATCAATAATCAGTACCGTAGGTGGCGTTCTGGTTAGTGGTCAGTAATCAATAATCAGTACCGTAGGTGGCGTTCTGGTTAGTGATCAGTAATCAATAATCAGTACCGTAGGTGGCGTTCTGGTTAGTGATCAGTAATCAATAATCAGTACCGTAGGTGGCGTTCTGGTTAGTGATCAGTAATCAATAATAGTACCGTAGGTGGCGTTCTGGTTCCCGATCCAGTTCAGAGCCCAGTCAGCTTTCTTCTTCACGCAGGGCAGAGTCTCGATGGCGTTGAACAGGAAGTCCCTGAGAACAAAGTCTGACGTTACAAACATTTAACTAATAAAGTCAGATCAATAATTCTACCCTGAAAACTATATTTAAGATATAGATGTTAATAATTGTTCTTTTTGCCAAAGGCAAAAAAAGGGAAACACTCACTTATACAGAGTTCCTAAACATTTTAAGGTCAAATTCAAGCACTTTGAAAATCTTCAAGCACCTTATTGCTGGGGTCAAATTAGTGATGCACAGATTGTTCGGTAACCGAAATTGTTCGGCCGAAAACGGCAAAAAAAACGGTGTTCGGTGGAATAAGTGGGGAAAAACCCAACAATTGATAACAGCGTTGTAATATAAGGAAATAGACTGGCTGCTCCGTAACGGCTGCACCACAAACATAAATCGTTGGCCAACCAAAAAGTAACCCCATAAGAATTTACCTAACATTCACCAGCAGGTGGAACCAAAACAACAATTTTTATGTTCAATAAATATTTTCTACCTTGTAATTTTGTAAGATTTTTTTCTTTGAAAAGCATAAATCAAATTTATTTGATTTATGCAGTGGTGAAAAAAATTGGCAAAATAAATGAAAAACTGCAAAGAACCATGTTCGGTATTGTTTGGTATTCGGCCAAGTGTTTATTATTATTTTTGGTTTTGGCCACAAATTTTCATTTCGGTGCATCACTAGGTAAAATATCTACAGACAGATATATATATATATATATATATTCTTTACATTGTACCGTGCTGTAAACATCCAGTTATGTTTCATCTTACTGATTTTATTTCTCCTTGTAATAAATAAACTATACAGTCTGATCCCAAATTTGTGAATTCTGGAGAGCTTTTATTGCAGCAAGTATATAGCTGATTTTTATTATAAGAATGTTATTTTTGGTTATCATTTTTTATCAAAGTTTCACAAACATAAATGCAAATTCATCCCCAGAAAGCCTGAACTCTGAGGACGATCTGCTCGTGGAAAAACATAAGAACATCGGCTGTAAATCACTGAATTTATCAACATGAAACTTACTTTGGCACATTATGTTTTTATTGGTATTAATTTACATTCAACCGTCTTGTCCTTTGTATATAATTTGGTGTTGGAATCTTATCTGTATTTAGCCTTTGATCCTAGTCTTTCATTGTATTTCCAGATCTAAACTTTTATTAAAGATCTGACCAGATCTAAGCATCTCTACCTCTCGTTTAAGTTAAAGTTAAAGTGTCACCTCTCGCTGGACTCCTTGATGTAGGTGTTGATCAGAAGGCTGTACTAGTTTAAGTTAAAGTTAAAGTGTCACCTCTCGCTGGACTCCTTGATGTAGGTGTTGATCAGAAGGCTGTACATCTCAGAGTGAATATTCTCCATGGCGATCTGGAAGCCGTAGAAGCAGCGAGCCTCCGTCACCTGCACCTCCTGGGTGAAGCGCTCCACCTGGAGGAGGACGAGAGTTACACACCTATTCATTTGTACAGTCAGTGTCTGTTTCCAGGTCTGATTTCACACAAATGGCAAGAATTACATTTCTATACGGTCAAAACATACAAAGACTGGGTCAAATACAGTATTACAAGAGAAATCTGTGCTGATTCGTGCAGTGAATTAAACCAATTTGACAATTCTGTCACAATTCCTGCATTCAGGGCTTATCCATAACTTCCAGAACCATTCAGGTCTTTGTAAACCAGCAGGAAGACTCTAAACTCACCAGGTTCTCGTTGACGATGCCGTCACTGGCAGCAAAGAAGGCCAGGACGTGGGAGATGAAGTATCGCTCCTCGTCCTTCAGAGACTCCCAGTGCAGCTGGTCCTTGGACAGATCCACCTGCACACACGTTACTTACTTTATTAGTCCACACGTGGAGATTTGTCTTATAATACAAAAACAGTAACATGACACAGCAACAAACACTTAAAGGTTAGGATTCCCTCTATGAGGTTCTTATAAAGCAGGGATCGGCAACCCAAAATGTTTTAGAGCCATATTGGACCAAAAACACAAAAAACAAATATGTCTGGAGCCGCAAAAAAATGAAAAGTCTTGTATCAGCCTTAGAATGAAGGAACACATGCTGCATGTTTCTATATTAGTTAGAACTGGGGGGAGATTTTTTTTTTTCATTATGCACTTCGAGAAAAGTCGAAAATGTAGAGAGAAAAAGTCGAAATGTCGAAAAAAAAAAGTCGAAATGTCGAGAAAAAAAGTCGAAATGTCGAGAAAAAAAAAGTCAAAATGTCGAGAAAAAAAGTCAAAATGTCGAGAAAAAAAGTCAAAATGTCGAGAAAAAAAGTCAAAATGTCGAGAAAAAAAGTCAAAATGTCGAGAAAGAAAGAAAAAAAAAAGGGAAAAAAGAAAAAAAAAGGGAAAAAAGAAAAAAAAAAGGAAAAAAGAAAAAAAAAAGGAAAAAAGAAAAAAAAAAAGGAAAAAAGCCTTAGAATGAAGGCAACACATGCTGGATGTTTCTATATTAGTTAGAACTGGGGGAAGATTTTTTTTTTCATTATGCACTTCGAGAAAAAAGTTGAAATGTCGAGAAAAGCGTAAATGTCAAAAAAAAAGTTGAAATTTCGAGAAAAAAGTCGAAATGTCAAGATTAGTTTTGAAGTACAATCTTGAGAAAAAAGTCAAAATGTCAAGAAAAGTCGAAATGTTGAGAAAAAAGTCGAAATGCAGAGAAAAAAGTCGAAATGCAGAGAAAAAAGTCGAAATGCAGAGAAAAAAGTAGAAATATCGAGGAAAAAGTAAAAATATCAAGAAAGAAAAAAAGAAAAAAAGGTCAAACATTTTTGAAAAAGCTCCAGGAGCCACTAGGGCGGCGCTAAAGAGCCGCGGGTTGCTGATCCCTGTTCTAAAGTCTCCATAATCTGCTGCTCACACTAAAGGAGCTGAGCTTGCGTAGTAAATGTAGCCGTTCATTACAAGATTTAAAGATGAGGGCTGTCAATAAAAAGGTACCTAAATATTTAAAGTCTCTACTACCTCTGCAGGACTGTCTCAGAAAATTAGAATGTTGTGATAAAGCTCTTCATTTTCTGTAATACATTAAAAACTCCTCCTACCTCCTCTGCCGTCCAGAAAGACGCCTCGGCCTTCTTGTACATCTGCCAGATGTCGTGGTACTGGATGGGGAAAACGACGAAGCGGCGAGGGTTTTCCTTCAGCAGCGGCTCCTCCGAGCTGCTGGGCTTCTTTGGAGACGGAGACTGGAAAATAAATCATCAATTAGTCCATCTGAAGGTCTGATGAACCTGCAATTTGAGCCATTTGTCGCTAAAGTTACATTTAACCATATTTGCCTCCTCTCTAGAAATCCAGCGCTTGCCAGATCTGACAGGTTTCAGCTCAAAAAAATATGTAAAATCCACCAAAATAATAAAAAAAAACCCAGCTCAAATCAAACATTCTCTATGTTGAAACCAAGTAAATTATTAAAATGCAGAATAAATTTCAAGTCATAAGCAAATAAAGCCAATAAAGTTCAGGCTCCAAACAAAGACTACAATTAAATTGAGTAGATTAAATATAATATCTGAGTTTATTGTGTTCTCTGCCATAGTAAATTTAAGACTTACCATTTTCAAACTAAATTTAAGACCAAAAAGACACTTGTTCACAGGTTGAGGTTGCCAGATCTGACAGGTTTCAGCCCAAACGTGATTTAAAACCCACCGAAATAATGAAAAACCAGCTCAAATCAAACATTTTCTATGTTGAAACCAAATTAATTTAAAAAAGTTGTTAATGAAATTGAAAATTCATAAGAAAATGAAGCCAAATCAAATATTCTCTACATTAAAACCATAAATTAATACGCAATAGCTTTAACGAACACAAAATTACACATATAACATTTTTGTAGGGATTTTGTCAATATATAGTATGCCAAGAAAAAAAAATTCAGGGATTTTTAAGCCAATTTATCTTAAATGTGTTTCAGTTAATCATCTGACATGGGAACAGCTGGGACGAGTGACGTCACACGCCCTTTCTTGGCGCCACCTGTGCCGGTTTGGCGCCACAAGGAGCTTTAACATCAACCCGTTCAGTCCCAGTTCAGCCTCTTTTACCCATAGACATATATACATAGACATATATATATATATGTATATGCTTTTACCCCCAGTTCAGTCCCGTTTTAAACTCCGGGTCCGCTCGTTTTACTCACCGCGCCGTCGCTGAAAATCTTCCGCGCCGTTTTGGACGCCAGGATGCGGGTACTGTTCAGACTGGGAGGCTGAAATCAAACAAATACCGTCAATAAAACATTTCCAAACACAAAATAAAACCAAATAGCGATTATTAACGACATATTTTCTGCTCCTACCGTGTTTTCTTTGTCCAGCGACATTTTGTTCATCTGGCTGTCGAGGTTCTTCTGGTTCATAGTTGACAGAGTAGAGCGTGTAGAAAGCATCTTTACTTTCCTTCGATTTACTGACAAAGATTAGAAAATAACGATAAATTAAAGAGTAAAACAAGTAGCAGCGCAGATACACCAACAGGGAGAGAAACAAGAGAATGAAGCGGCTTCTGCTGCTCGTTCCCCCTTTTTATTTGAGCTTTCCCGCTGGAACTCGCCAGCCAATCAGCGCCCGACCTTTAAAAGTGACGTAGTGACGCAGCCAATCAGAGGACGCCTGCTGATCACGTGACCCCCGGCGTTGGAGTTACAAAACCAGAATAACTTTTGTTATAAAACTAAAAAATAAGCGCGCAAAAGTTTGAATTTGAACAAATGACACACCCGTTTTTACATAAGAAACAATAAAACGACAATCTAAACGTGAAAAACCAAGATAAAATTAAAGTAATCGCTTTAAAAAACTAATATATTTTCATTTATTTGATGAACTGACAGCGTTCAGTCGCTTTTATATGTAATTATTCTAGTTTCAGCAGCTCAGACGACCCTATTTCCACATATATATGTATTTATATCGACATTTATCCTATTATATTTCTAGAATTAGACTAAAATCGCTTTTATAATGTTTATTTACACATTTATTTCCCGCCGCCGCGCTTTTTCTCTAATTTCTCATCATTTAAAGACGTTTTCAACAATGAAACTTCACTCAAAAATCATTTAATTTGACACTTTTTAAAAGACCACATTAATATGTTTATGTGTGAGGAGTAAAAGTGTCATTAACAGGGTTTTATTTCCTGAAAAGGAGCTAAAAATGATTAACAAGATAACACACCATCTGGGTCTTTAAAGGTTTTATTTCGACAGAATAACCCCGGATTAAAAGTCTCAGTTCTTAATCTTAGCGTTTGTTTCATCTGGGAAGGATGTAGCTTTTATTTAATCGGGTTTCAGGCTTTGAAGAAACAAAGAAAACCAAAACAGAAACATTTTCCCTCTAAAAAGACGGGGCGACTCAGCAGCTGTTTCCGGGAAGGAGCGCGCTGATTGGCTGTTTGAGGTGATGACGACACAAGGTTTAGACTGACACGTATCGCTCCCTGGCGGCGGGAAGGTTTATTACTGCTGTAGGAAAATTACTAGCAGCTTTAGGGAGAATCTACGGAAGCGTATAGTGCTTTTTGTTTTATTGAACACAATTTATAAACAAGAAAACACATTTATACAAGCTGCTAGTGGAGGAAATACAATATAAGAAAATATAAAATTTTAGGAGGTATCATGAATAAGAGACATATATGAATGAATGAATGAATGAATGAATGAATGAATGAATGAATGAATGAATGAATGAATGAATGAATGAAATGAGTTTTAGTTCCCCCTGCATCAACACACCTGATTGTAACTAATGGGTCATCACCTCGGTTCATCCAGTCAGCTGACAGTCCTGCCGGGGCCCCGGACAAAATAATCTAAGATGGGCCCCCTGCGCCCGGATCTCTCCTTCTCCCTCTTCCTCTCCTCTCCCTCTGCTCTTCAGGTTTTTATACAAGCTAATGGACGTTAACATTAGAGCTAGCAGTTAGGTTAAGTTACAAGGTTGGTAAACGTTGTAACTGTTTCTGACCTTGCTCTACGCTGACTTTATTAATTCCAGCTTCACCGTCACCACCTTTTTAAAATATTGGTGTAGAGAATCTCTGAGTCCTCTATTTTCTTCTTCTCTTCTTCTCTTTTCTCTTCTTTTCTGAGCACCAGACTCGTGCTGACTGGACATTTTGACCATTCTAATGGTTGAATTAAATGATAACATCAAATTTTGATCAGCGGCCGAACCATTTTAGTGTTGGGGGTTCTTGACCACAAGGACAATTAGGAAGAAAACAAATAAGCTTTTATGTAACTCAAATACTACATATTTTTTCCACAAATAGGCATATTTTGAAACATTTTGAAAAATGATTCCATAATTTAATGAGAATAAAAAATAATTATTTATTTATTTATTTTTCCAGTTCTGGCCCCCCCCCCCTACCCTGGGCCCGGGACAACAGACCCGTTTGTCCCCCCCTATCGGCGGGCGTGCTACTAGTACTAGTAGCTGACTACTTCCACTGCTGTGCCTTTAAGAAAGGTTTGAGTTGTGACAGGCGGATTCTTCCAAAAATCAAGAATCATGTCCTTTGTTTTTGACACATTGAGCTGCAGGTAAGAGTTATCACACCATCTAACAAAATAATCAAGGACAGGTCCATGACCCTCCTGGTCCTGCAAGAGGCTGACAATCACGGAGTCATCAGCACATTTTATTATAAACCTTGACTGGAACATGCTCTTACAATCATTGGTGTAAAGCATGAACAGTAGACGTGACAGGACACACCCCTGGGGCGAGCCTGTGGAACACAGCAGAGAATCAGACAGGCGGTGCGTCCGAAATGTCGTACTAAAAAGTATACTTAAGTTCGGCACACTTTTGAGTAAATATCAGTAGTGTGCATTAATTCGGACGTACTATTCAGAGCCACACGGCACTTCCTGCTGTAGGGTGGGGGAGGTGTTACCATGGTAACCTGTCACAGCAGCGGTAGCAGCACCGCTCCGCTCTTTCCCGTTTATTCCGGCCCAAACAAGATGAGATTATATAATATTATTAAATACGAATATTATGATATTAATATTATATAATATTATACTTAATATTATACTTATTGCATATACGTATAACCAAACACCGCTGCATTGCATTGTGGGAAGTTTCTGTTTAGCTAGTGTCCATCAATCCACACTAAAAAAAATTCTCCAGAATGAGTATGGATAGTAGGCCTACATACTATTGAGTACGTACTAATGTTTAAGACGCTCTTAAAAATCTCACATACCGTATTTTCTGGACTATAAGCCGCTACTTTTTTCATAGGTTTTCAACCATGCAGCTTATACAAAGGTGCAGCTAATCTGTGGATTTTTCTTCCACCGCTCGGGGCGCTTTAACCGGAATTAGAATCAAAACTAAGACAAAATAAATGCAAAGAAGAATACGCTATTTCTTCTTTAGCAGATAGAAGTAGAAGCAGATTTCAAACAGATAAACAGATAAATAAATACCGGTTATTTTCTCTTGGTTCTGTCTCGTTTTAATCAGCAAAGTTGCTGCCGTGTTAAAAGACACTGTTAGGAAAGATCTATTTAGGTACAAACATGTACATCATTTACAGTTCAGAATCCTTCTGTACATGTAGTAAATATCTAATCTAACAACAGAAATATCTGTGGCTAAATATCTTTTTTTTTTTTTTTAAATAGAGCGGATGCGGCTTATAGTCCAGAAAATACAGTAATCATTTTGCTACTCATTAGGGTGGAATGACAAATATTCTTGTTAAGATTGTGAGTTTTTGCAGTGATCCATTTTACTTATCCTGTGAAGGACAGAGTCATATTGATAAGTTCAGAAAAGTGTTTTTTATTGTTGTGTTTTGATGTATTTGATGTAAGCCCAGTGGATATTTAAAGCTTACAGAAGGCTGCATTTAACTGCTGCTATGTCATTCCTGCAGTATTTCTGCAGCTGTTTTGGTCACTGCTATTATTTGTAATATATTATATTATTTGTAATCAGCACAAATTATCTGTCCCCATATGATAAAATGCACCATCCCCCCTGATTCTTTTTTACAACTCTATAACTGCTTATAGGTCTCAAAACCACTTTTTAGTTGTCTTGATGTCTCTGACTCGGATAACTGAGTCCGTTACCATGGTGACAGAATCTGGTATCAGCATCTTCCTCTTGTTAATGTAAAGTTTTGTAAACTATTTATTTTGAATATGATTTAATGTTTTGCTGCATCTGCATTTGTCCGTATTTAATACGTTTTGTGTTTCTAACGGCCTTGTTTGAGTAAATATATGAATAATATTTGCACATCGTTGTGATTGATTAAGCATCAGGTTCATTTCAGTGATGCTGATATACGGTGTAATCTGATTACTATAATGGTAAATAATGTAATTTCAACTTTAATATCTAAAATTCAGGTTTCATCTCCAAATTAAGTCAGATTTAAATCAGTAACATTCACTATTCCTGACTTTTCAGTCGCTACACATATCTATGGAAGAGTATCAGGGCCAGACAGGAGAAAAATAAAAATATTTTAGAGGAAGATTTCTTTTTCTTTATGCACTTCGAGAAAAAAAGTCGAAATGTCAAGATTAAAAAAGTTGAAATGTTGAGAAAAAAGTCAAAATGCCGAGAAAAAAGGCGAAATTTCGACTTAATCTCAACATTTCAACTTTTTTATCGAAGTGCACAATAAAAAAAAAATCTTCCCCTCAAAGTATTTTTTCTCCTGCATGGCCCTGATATTCTTCTGTACATATCTGATCTCAGCTGATGGATGGAAACATTTATAGTGAGTTCAACATCATCCACTTCTCTGTGTTATTGAGCTGCAGTGGAAAACAAGCTCGCCACAAGCACATCTTTTTTATCATGTCTTCTCTTAACATTATTAAAAAGTGAAGTGTTTTTTTCAGCTACTGGATAACCTAGATTTCCTTTGGGATTAATAAAGTATCCATCTATCAATCATCCATTTGACTGAACTATGAACACGAAGCTGAACTGAATGAAAACTTCAAAGATTTATGCAAATTAGGTTGTAGAATCAGGAGGTTCCTCCTTAAAGCTACTGACAACTTTTTATTTCTTTTTGTTGGAGGGTTTTCTCACGTTTAAAGGTATTGTGACATGAAAAACACATTTTTCTTGATTTTTTGTGTTTTGTTGGGTGTCTTGACATCAATTACACCCAAAAAACAACGAACTTTTAACATTCAGTGTATTGTGTGCTTTCTGGGATTTTCCGCATAACTGTGCAAAAACGGCTCATCTGGTTTGGTGGCGGGCCGTGACGTCAGGGCCCGCTAAATCACCGCCCCCTCCACCCAGCTCCCTGCCTCCTCTCCAGCGCACCATAAAGGCTGATTTATGGTTCCGCGTTACACCGACGCAGAGCCTACGGCGTAGGGTTACGCGGCGACGCGCACCATACGCTGAACCCTACGGCTTAGGCTCTGCGTCGATTTAACGCGGAACCATAAATCAGGCTTAACACGGAGCTGTTAGAGCCTCTTCTGTTCTCATCACCGGAGGAAAACTGCTAAGAAGACCCGCGGCCACTGACTGGACTTAAGATAAGGGGACACTTTATTTACATGCCTTTATTTTTGTGATTGTTTGCTGTGGTCTGTCTAGTCGCCCTGTCTGGGCTGTGTGTGGGTGTTTGTGGTCGGTGTGCGCGCGTGTGTGTGAAGACGGCAGAAGTGTGTAGCGGTTGGTTGGAGGAGGTTTGGAGGAGGAGCGGGGCAATGATTGACAGGAAAGGGGGAAAGGAAGCATTTTTCACTGCGCAAAAAAACACTGTCATAAAAAGCCAGGAAAAGAGTACTAGAGTGAAGTTTTTCTTGTTACACTCTTTTAGACACATTTGAGGGATGTTGGCCAAGACTTTTAATAGTGTTAAAAGCATGTTAAAAATGATGTCACAATACCTTTAACAGCCCACCTAACTCCTGCCCTGCTGCAGCTGTGTTGTTGTCAGGCAGGAGGACAGACCATAAAAAGTGAGAAAAACAGGCTGAATCTTTTATTTTGGTAAGTGTCTCTGAGGAAACTCATCCAAAGTGGACTTTAGCTGGCGTTTTCTTTCTCTTGAACCCGTTAGCACTTAAGGTGCCGTTGCTGATGAGCTGCAGTGATGTGCAAAAGTTTATTCCCCCCTAGGAATAAACGGGAATAAACGATCCGACCACTCAATCCTCTACAGTTCCTCGTTCCTGCAGAGCTTGCAGGTTCTGCAGAGCTTTCATTCTTTCAGGAAAAGTGGTGAAAACATAAATAATATAAAACATAACCGGCATCACGTCCAGAGGTGACGAGCTGATGTTTCATTCATCGTGTGAAGTTTATAACCAGACTCTTAACGGACTCCATGAACGGCAGCAAAGCGCTCACTTTTACAGACCTGTCAGGTTTTGGATTTAAAAATAAGGGACATTGCACCGTCTGTCTCCCCAGAGGTCCAGTATCTTACTTTTTAAGACAGATTTACAAGAAATCTAAAATATCTACCTGTTAACCACTTACAAACTATAATGATGAGCTCAGAATCTGATGTAATTCCTATAATGGAGCCTAAAGGAAAACATAACAGGGCTGAGGTTGCCAGATCTGGCAGGTTCCAGCTCAAACATGATGTAAAACCCACTGAAATAATGAAAAAGCAGCTGAATCAAACATCCTATATGTTAAAACCACCAATTATTAAATGGGTAATACATTTCAAGCTTCACTAAATAGCCAAAAAAAAGTTCAGGCTCCAAATAAAGACTACAATTAAATTGAGTAAATTAAAGCAAAAAAAATAGTGAGTTTATTGGGTAAGTTTCTACTTTTCTCTGCCATAATGGAAACTTTATTGTTAATAATTTCTCCTAAATATTCACTAAAACCAGAAAAACCAGCACAAATACATATTTTTCAGGCCAATTGGGCCCTTTTTTTGATGACTGGATACAGCCTTTCTAAAATGAAGACCTTTGGATTGAGATTTAAGACATTTAAAGGCCTTATTTTAGCAAAAATGGAATTTAAAACTTTAAGGACCAGCTGGAATCCTGGAATCTGAACTTTAAGCGTCAGAGTCCAGAGTTTAACCTGGAGGTGGAGCCTTTGATCAGGTTCCTGGTAACCGACGGCAACACGGGCTGATACCAGTTTAAGTTTTTAATTTTACATCCATGAACAATCCACACGACCACATCTTAAATATTTTTAAGATCCGTTTACGGTTCGGAGCTAAACATCCATCCATCATCCATCCATCATCCATCCATCCGTGTGAAAAGAGACTCCGACCAGCGACGACAGTAAACAAATTTATTTTGTCATCTGCATTTACAGCTGGAACTCTGGGAACTCGAACACGACGTCTTTCCCTGTGAGTTTCTTGTAGACGCCGGAGAAGGTTTCCACCTGGAAACAGAGAATATCCTTCAGTTTCACACACAAGGAACACTTTTATTCACTGAAAATGCATGTAAATATAACATTTAAATCTGTGATATTAACAATTAAACATGAAGTTTGTTGCTTTACATGAAAACATCTAGTTTGAACTTAATCTGCATTCGTTCAAAAAACAAGACATTGTGCATTTTTTCCTTAACAAGCAGTATTTATGTGAATCTTTTCATTTACACACAAACATATTTACTTTTCCTTTAACTATTTTAATCTATTGGGCAGATTGACCAACGTTTAGATGAAACATGTTTATTTGTTTAAGTAGAAACCACAGTAAAAAATATCTTGCTTGATCTACTTTAAAAACATTAAGGCAATTTTTTCGCATGAGATTTTTATGCAGATCAGGAAAGACTAGTCTTTGTATAAACTACTTAATTTTTAGTATGTACAAAATTCATTTGCAAGTAAAGTCAACTTAATTTTGATAAATAAAGTAAAATTAACACAATTAAGTTGACTGTACTTGCAAAATGTATTATGATCTTTCTTGATCTACATAATCTCATGCAAAAAGTTGGCTTTTTTTTTTTTTTTTTTTTAAGTAGATCCAGCACAACATTTGCATCAGTACCAGCTTAATCTTATATAAATATAAGTTTAACTGGTTAAATCTGTGTCCTGCATGGTTTTCCTCCCCAGTCACGGCCCCGGAGGACTCTGGGAAGTTGTAGGAATATGCAGGACGCTGGTCCTCCCGGCCCAGGGCCGGGGACCAGCTTGCTGTCCGACGGCGTGGAACGGGAATGTACGTCCCGGCCGGAGCTGACGCTCCCATACGCCACCAGGACAGACAGAACTGCTGCTGTCCACGTCGGAGTAAACCAGGGTGTTTCTCAGTTCAGACTAACGTACTGGAGGTTAGAGATGAACCGATCAGGAGTCTGAGGGACGATCACCAAAAGCAGTATCTGCTGATCCCAATATCACAGCAATTCTTCATGTTCAACACTGACATCGTATTATTACGTATCGAAATTAGGACATGAGAAAGTATCATCAATTGTCTGTTTTATTGCAGTCTGATGTACAATATTTCACTCTAGACCAGCGCTCTTCAACCTGTGGCTCTAGCGCCGCCCTAGTGGCTCCTCGAGCTTTTTCAAAAATGTTTGACCTTGTTTTTCCTTTTTAATCTTGACATTTCGACTTTTTTTCCCCTCAACATTTCAACTTTTTTCTCAACATTTCAACTTTTTTCTCAACATTTCAACTTTTTCTCGACATTTTGACTTTTTTCTCGAAGTGCATAATGAAAAACAAATGTTCCCCCAGTTCTAACTAATATAGAAACATGCAGCATGTGTTGTCTTCATTCTAAGGCTTATACAAGACTTTTCATTTTTTGCAGCTCCAGACATTTGTTTTTGGTCCAATATGGCTCTAAAACATTTTGGGTTGCCGACACCTGATCTAGACTCTTAGAGACTTAAACTAATGTAGTTTACTAATTTAAGCTTTCCTGTGGTAATAATTACGTTTACAACATGTGCAGCAACACACACAACAGCAGACATGTCACTGTCTTAGAGTTGATACAAGTTGTAAACTATAAACCTTAGTTTTCCTGTGGAAAAAGGAAGTAAATATTGAAGTATTAAGCTTTGTGAAAGCTTTAGCGATGGTATCCGCCGCGTGTGAGGAAACTCTTGCGAGTGAAACTCACATTAGAACATCCAAACGTCACTCGTGAAGCAACCGACACGACTGTCGTCCTGCGTGAGACTTTGGACTGTAGTCTGTAGCAGGGCTGGGCGATATCGAGATTTTAATATATATATCCATATATTTTCAAACGCGATATGGTACGAGACAATATCGTTTATTTTATTATTTTTTTTAATGATTTTGATATAGTTATTTTGTGACAAATTGACTTGAATGTTTTATTTGAGATTTGCACAAATGTTTAGTTATTTGCACAACTGTCAACCTCAGTGGAAAAGTCTGCCTGTTACTGTCTACACTGTATTAATTACAGTGTATTTTAATTTAATTGTTATGCAGGAAAGGGATATTTGTTTTATTTTATTCAAGAAGCATTTTTATTCTATATATGCAGGCAGTTTATTTTTATTTCATTTGTTTTATACATTTTGATATTGTGCAGACCTCTGTTAATAAAGGAACCTGTGTGACATTTGGCACGAGGCTTTGTATTAAAACTGACTGTTTTTTTAAGGGTTTGCCTCAGAAAAAATGAAGCTAACAGAGATGCTAACAGAGATGCTAACAGAGATGCTATGCTATAACGCTTTGGGGGAAACCCCAATTATGGCACAGAAAAAATATGGATATATATCGAGTATCAACATTCAGCTAGAAAACATAGAGATATGACTTTTGGTCCATATCACCCAGCCATAAAATATATTGATCATCATAGATATGGTGTATGGTGATATTATCGTTATCGTGGCCACATACTGCTACAGTATTGTACCGTGAGTTACCGTATCCTCCCACCTCTAGCTGATTTGTTTGGTTTTAACTAAAAGAAAAGGCAGAAAGTGTCAGAAGTGGTAGATTTCCAGCTGGACTCCAGGGCAACTGCTGCTGTTTCTCTGTCAGACGGAGCTGATACAACAGTTCGTCCTCAAAGCTGCAGAAACTTCAGACCAATCGGTGGCCTGGACTGTGATGACATCACAGCCCGACTCAGAACCTCTGACATCATCACACTCCAGGCCACCGATTGGTCGAGGGGTTGGAGTCAGAACTCTGATCAGGATGTGACGTCAGAAAAAGAGACTGACGGAGATTCTTGTTCATTTGATTGTTTTGATCCAACTCTGAGCTGCAGACGTTCAGATGTTCATAAACTTTACAAACTGCACATTTGTTTTCCTACTCAAACATCGTTAAACTCCCGCACCGGCAACCACTTTTTCAGTGTTGATGCTTTTTAGAGAAACCACGCCCCCTTAGAACCAGGTTTGTTGTTGTCAACGTCATCAGATCCACTTTGATCTATTAATTTGAGATCTCCAATCAAAACCGATAGCATTATCGGTAGAGATGCACCGATTGATCAGCATCGGGCCGATAATGGTCCTATCGGTTTTGATCGGTTCTGATCGGAAAATAGTTCAGAGCGACCGATCTGATGGCGTTTACAACAAACCGGGCATTCCTACATCTCAAACAGAGGTATCTTAAGGAGGCGTCGGCCTTGTCGGTGCGGGAGTTTTACAAAGTCTGAAAAGAAGAAAGTGTGTCCAAAGGAGAAACCCCGAGGAGGAATGATATAAAAGAATTTCAACACAACGAAGCTGATCAGACATTTGAAAGTTTTTCACACGAAGGAGAATATTGAGTTTCCAAAGTCGGCTGCCGCTAAGGCAGAGAGAGAACAGGAGCAACGGCGCTAACTCTGCTGAACTTAGAGACTTGTATACGACAGGAATAAAAATAAAGAACTACATCGTTCATAAGGTAATGGATTCATAAGCTTTGATAATCAGCTGCTTTCTATTGTAGAAGAGATCGGGTGTAAATGTGTCGTTAGCTGCTCGGATCCCGGTTTGCGCTGCCGCAACGTTAATATTTCACTGATGACATCCCGTCGGAGTTTTACCAAACTATTTACATCCAAACCCTCACGCAGGACGACAGTCGTGTCAGTCGCTTCAGGAGGGACATGTGGAGTTCCAGTGTGAAGAGTTTCCTCACACGCAGTGGACGCTAAGCCTGTGTTGAAAAAAATGATTTTCCGATTCTAAATCGATTCTCATATTAATTCCTAACAATCGATTCTTATGTCCAAAGATCATTTTCTCCAGGTGAACTTTAATCCCAGTAGTCAGACACAGTTTGTCATGAAATACCTGAAAAATGCAGGTGCTTCATGGCAACATGTGTGCGTGGTGACAGAATAAATTAGATAAGCTAAAATGATTTGTTTACTGCATGAACTGTTGAAATTTCTCTTTTTTGCACTTTAAATGGATATTGAAAGGCCTGTTTGAGTTATTTATTTTTTAGTTATTTCACAATAATTATTGTGAAATTATTATTTCACTAGTTATTTTACAGTCATATAATTCAGGCAACAGCTCAAAAAACATTTTAAATAACACTAAGCCAAATCAATATCGAATCATGATAATCGATTCTGAATATTAAGAATTGGAATCTAATCGATTCTGGACATTTGAATCGATCCCCAGCCCTAGTGGATGCTTCGCTAAAGCTTCACAAAGCTTAATAATTCATCATTTTATTTTAAGATTTAATTCCTCTTTCCACAGGAAAACTAAGGTTTATAGTTTACAACTTGTAACAACTTTTAGAGAGTGACATGTTGCTGTTTCTGTGTTGGTTCATGTTGTAAATAATTATCACCACAGGAAGCTGAAGCTTAAACTACATTTACTCTTTGTAACTGAGTCTAAATCGTTTAAGTCTCTAGAGGGTGAAATATTGCACATTAGCCTGAAATAAAACAATTCATGATACTTTCTCATCTAATTTTTATACCTAATACAATGTCAGTGTTGAACATGAGACAATATTGAAGAATTTATGGTTTTCTGGCTGTGATCGGCAGATACTGGTTTTGGAGATCAGTGATCGGTGCATCTGTACCGGTGATACGTGATCAATACGGGGGAGGGGGGACCGGTACCGGGTCCAGAACCTACTTTGTGTTCTACGTTGTTCTGCTGGGCCTTGTCCAGGTGAACCTTGATGAGCCGACTGCTGTCCAGCTTCACCCGGATCCTCTTACCCACGATCTCGCTGGGAAACACCAGGTCCTCCAGGATGGCGTCGTGCACCGAGGTCAGAGTACGGCTGAGGAGAGAAGAGAACCGGGTCAGAACCGTGCACCGAGGTCAGAGTACGACTGAGGGGAGAGAACAGAACCGGGTCAGAACCGTGCACCGAGGTCAGAGTACGGCTGAGGAGAGAGAGGAGGAACGGGTCAGAACCAGGACAGGGTCAGGACTAGGGTTGCAAAATTTCGGGAATTATCAAAGTTGGAAACTTTCCATGGGAATTAACGGGAATATATGGGAATTAACGGGAATAAATAAGACATTTACAGAATTGAAGGTTGGCCCTTAACAGGGAACTTAAATATAATTGGGGGAAATATATTGTAGCATAGTCTTGGCTAAAACAACCAGATTTAATGCAAGTACACTCCTCAATCACATGCACACAGCACATTGCTTACTGCAGGGCTATTGAGGCCACGCCCCCTACATGCACTGTGCATTCCTCCATCACATGCACACAGCTTACTGCAGGGCTATTGAGGCCACGCCCCCTACAGGCACTGTGCATTCCTCCATCACATGCACACAGCTTACTGCAGGGCTGTTGAGGCCACGCCCCCTACAGGCACTGTGCATTCCTCCATCACATGCACACAGCTTACTGCAGGGCTATTGAGGCCACGCCCCCTACATGCACTGTGCATTCCTCCATTACATGCACAGGTGATTTCTTGAAGCCTGGAGGCCACACATTTGAGCTCAAAGCACAAGACTATTGAAGCCACACATTTGAGCCCACGGACTATATAAAGTCAAGTAAGTTTTGATAATAT
This sequence comes from Cololabis saira, assembly GCF_033807715.1. NCBI lineage: Eukaryota > Metazoa > Chordata > Actinopteri > Beloniformes > Belonidae > Cololabis > Cololabis saira. Next base: position 38,396,798 of record NC_084604.1, on the reverse strand, counting down.
TATGGGGTAAATATATTTGATCTATAATGGTATTAATGTTTAACTTGCATTACTTTTTGATTGGGTGGGGGAGTGGGGTGAGTTAGTATTTACTCAACATTCATGTTTTTGTTGTTCATTAAAATAATTGTTCATACAAGAATAAAAACTAAAGTTCTACTCAAATAAATCTGTTGAAATGTCATGTTTTTGTATTATCTTGCATGGATATCTGCTTATGACAAAATAAATATTTACATTTATGTTTGGATATGATACAGTTTGTTTAAATTAGCCCCAAGTTCCAGTTAATTCCCATAAATTCCCAATAATACCCATAAATTTCCATAATTCCCATGGAAAGTTTCCAATTTGGAAAATTTCCAAAATTCCCCAGCTTAACTTCCCAAGGAAAGTTTCCGGAAATTTACCGGAAATTTTCCACCCCTTTGCAACCCTAGTCAGGACCAGCACAAACATGGCAGCATCTCTGAGCCGAGGCCCAGAGTTCTCCCTCTGGGTTTCACTTAATAACTCTGAATCCAGAGCTGATTCACTCGTGGCTCAACGATCAATCCTTGGTCCTTTATTCTTTCTGATTTATATTAATGATTTAGTCCTCATGATTGTTCTGTTTCAACTACGGTATTTACCATTTTATTTGCAGACGACACAAATCTGGTTCTCTCATAAACATTTGAAAAAACGTTTTGTAAAAAGAACTCCATTTCATAATATTTTAGTTAAAAAATTCATGTTTTTATTGTTATGCTGCCTTTATTTTGTTATATTCTTTCAACACGGAAGTGCTTTTATTTTGAAGAGACACGGTTCACGGTAAAACATAAGAATACAAAGACAAACGGAAAAGGAAGGACAAAAAGGGGAGAGTTAGCTCCAGTCGAGAGGGCAACAAGGTAGTTTATTTTAAGTTTTGGTACCAACATACTTTAACTGTTAATGGATTGTTTTCTTTATTTTATGCAGCTCTTACGGTGGTTTATGGATCACAGAAACTGTCATTTCAAACTGGTTCCAACTGAACAAATTATCTCTTAATATAAAAAAACTCATTTCATTTTATTCTCTGGAAGGAATAAATATCATCCAGAACAAACCAACCTTTTTATAGAAAGGAATAAAATTAATAAGCTATCTTCGGCTTGATTTTTGGGTGTAATTGTCAATGAAAAGTACAAACTATATATCCAGTTCTTTGTTTTGGTTTATGCTGCATTCGGCTCCTTTTATCATATTTTTTAAAGATGCCTATTTTAACAATCATTTAATTATCTTTTTTCTTTCTAAAGTATTTCTTGTTTTACTGTCTGAAGTGTATCATAGAGGGGAGGCCACTCCATAAACCCTTCATTTCCTCCAAACACATTCCATTGTATTTTTTTCCTTTTCTTCTTTCAAAAATGTGCAAATAAATAAATAAAATCAGACATATCTGTGTCCTGCATGGTTTTCCTCCCCAGTCACGGCCCCGGAGGACTCTGGGAAGTTGTAGGAATATGCAGGACGCTGGTCCTCCCGGCCCAGGGCCGGGGACCAGCTTGCTGTCCGACGGCGTGGAACGGGAATGTACGTCCCGGCCGGAGCTGACGCTCCCATACGCCACCAGGACAGACAGAACTGCTGCTGTCCACGTCGGGTTTGTGACCATATTACAGCTTTTACAACCATTTACACACAAAAACATACATTTCCTACGACGCAGAGATCAAACTCAAAACCATCAGCAACGCGGTGGAACATAACGGAGCAGCAGCCACAGAACCAACATTAGAGCTGCAACAATTGGTCAACGTTGTCGCCAAAAAAAATAAATCAAAATTGTGAACAATGAATTCCATTGTCGACAATTGTCAGACGTGTTTTTCTCCATAGAGTGAGACGTCTCACTTCAATAGCATCTCTGCGAGCGGTAGCGGGTAAAACAAACATGACAGCGTCCTGTAGCAGCTACGGGTAATAAAACTTCAAAAGTTTGGGAGAATTTCAGCCTGGATACGGAGAATAAAAAGATACTAGCAAGTAGTGATGCACCGAAATGAAAATTTGTGGCCGAAACCGAAACTAATAATAAACACTTGGCCGAATACCGAACATGGTTCTTTGCAGTTTTTCATTTATTTTGCCAATTTTTTCACCATTGCATAAATTAAATAAATGTGTCCAGTCTGATGCTTTTCAAAGAAAAAAATCTTTTACAAAATTACAAGGTAGAAAATATTTATTGAACATAAAAAACTGAACATTTTTAATTTCCAGCATTATGTTGTTTTGGTTCCACCTCCTGGTGAATGTTGGTAAAATTCTTATGGGGTTAGTTTCTGGTTGGCCAACGATTTATGTTTGTGGTGCAACCGTTACGGAGCGGCCAGTCTATTTCCTTATATTACAACGCTGTTATTAATTATTCGTTTTTTTCCCACTTATTCCACCGAAAGTGTTTTTTTTTTTGCCAATTTCGGTTACCGAACAATCGGTGCATCACTACTAGCAAGGTTTGCAAAGCCGAGCTGCTTATCACGGAGCACGTCGGTAATGCATTTGAAGAGAAAGCACGCCGGAGTGCTGAACGAAACGGACTCGCCTTGGTAACATATTAAGCGTATTTTGGCTTTAAAAGAGCTTTAAAGTTATGCCTGACAAAGTATTTTAAATTAAATGCATGCAGTCCGAAGTGGTTGAATAAAATATCTATTTTTCATTGAAGTACCATTTTTATTGTGTTTATTATTATTTGCCACATAATTAAAGCAACCTCATACTAAATTTAAGAAAAAAAAAAAATACCAATTATCCGATTAGTCGACTAATCGTTTCTAGGGCTGCAACTAACGACTATTTTAATAGTCGACTAGTCACCGACTATTGAAACAATTAGTCGACTAATCGGATAATTAGTAATTTTTTCTTAAATTTAGTATGTCGCTTTAATTATGTGGCAAATGATAATAAACACGAGAAAGATGGTACGTCAATGAAAAATACAGGACTGTCTCAGAAAATTAGAATATTGTGATAAAGTCCTTTATTTTCTGTAATGCAAAAATGTCATACATTCTGGATTCATTACAAATCAACTGAAATATTGCAAGAGTTTTATTATTTTAATATTGCTGATCATGGTTTAAAGTTTAAGAAAACTCAAATATCCTATCTCAAAAAATTAGAATATTCTGGGAATCTTAATCTTAAACTGTAAACCATAATCAGCAATATTAAAATAATAAAAGGCTTGCAATATTTCAGTTGATTTGTAATGAATCCAGAATGTATGACATTTTTGTTGTTTTAATTGCATTACAGAAAATAAAGAACTTATATTCTAATTTTGAGACAGTCCTGTAGATATTTTATTAAACTTTGCCGCTGTTCAGACAAAAAATTAATAAAATGTCCTATTTAAAACCAAGGACAGGCACAGTGATCAGTCAGACATAAACCATGAATAAATAAACCTCTGTCCATTATTTTTCATTTTTTAAGGACAGGCAAATGTGTTTATAAAAAATAAAATAAAACGTCTCATATTTTTTCTCTATCAAGTGGGTGAAATCGGTTCTGGATGGCAGGACGTCGCCCGTCACCCAGACCCGACGTGCTTTCTCTTCAAATGCTCGCATTACCAACGTGCTCCCGTGATAAGCAAGGTCTGCTTTGCAAACCTTGCAAGTATCTTTTTATTTACCGTATCGAGGCTAAAAGGCTCCAAAACTTTAGAAGTTTTGTTACATGCAGCTGCTACAGGACGGGACGCCGTCATTATTGTTTACACGCTACCGCTCGGCAGAGACGCTATCGCGCATGCGCGACTCTCGGCAGAGAACGTATTGAAGTGAGACGCCTCACTCCGTTGGAAAAACACGTCTGGCGACAATTGTCGACAATGGAATTCATTGTCGACAATTTTGATTATGGATTTTTGTCGACAACGTCGAGGAGTCGTTGCAGCCCTAGTCGTTTCAATAGTCGGTGACTAGTCGACTATTAAAATAGTCGTTAGTTGCAGCCCTAACTAACATTAGTGAGTTTATGATACGGAGTGGATGAACTCGCTCAGCGGTTTCATCCACACAGAAGAAGATTTAGAAGGATTCGGGGAATGAACCGTCTGTTTTGGGGAAGTTTCTAGAAAGCTGGTTTTTATTTCGTTAATAAAATTTGACTCACAATACTCTTACTCCTGTTTTTTTTTTTTCCTGTAGCGCAGCTCCTTCAGGTAGATGCTAACTCAACCCCGGCCACTATAGTACAGTATCTTACCGTATATTTTTGCACCTTACAGGTGCACCTTATGCGTGCGTAAAATACGGAGTGTTTAAGATGAGCTTCTCGTGTCGGGCCGAGCTCAAACACCAGAACTGATGTTTGGCTCAGAGACTACGGAGAAACATCCTGGGTGTTTTTCAGCTCCACAATAGACAACAAACATGTCTGACGTCAGACGAGCAGCTTTGAGTAAATCACTTTAAACCGACCAACTCACCTCCGGGGACGCTTCTGCTTATTCTTCGTGCGACTTTTCCTGGTGGGTTTGGGCAGAATTCTCCTCTGAAAGTCGACAAAATCACAGAGTTAAACATCACGATTCACCAACAATCATCAAACTTTCATCACAAACGATCAGAGCCCAAAGATACGGCAGTTCCACCTCAAACAAACCCATTCAGCCTCATAAACCTGTTTAAAAACGCCCCGTTAAAGGGTTTTAGTGAGAGTTTTCAGAGACATGAAGGGGTTTTATTTTGGCGTGGCTGCGTTCCTTCGGGCTCTCTCAGATTTATCTGTGTCCTGCATGGTTTTCCTCCCCAGTCACGGCCCCGGAGGACTCTGGGAAGTTGTAGGAATATGCAGGACGCTGGTCCTCCCGGCCCAGGGCCGGGGACCAGCTTGCTGTCCGACGGCGTGGAACGGGAATGTACGTCCCGGCCGGAGCTGACGCTCCCATACGCCACCAGGACAGACAGAACTGCTGCTGTCCACGTCGGAGTTATCACAATATTACAGCTTTTACAATCATTTTTATGTTTATATTTGTTTATTTAGCAATATAAGACAAATATGAACAAAAAATGAAAAACAATGAAATAACATGCAAGGAAAGGAAGAAGCCTGGTGGATTATATAGAATCATTTCCATATATGAATAAAAAACAAAAGCTACACAAGGGAGAGTAAAAAAAAAAAGAAAAAAAAAGAAAATGTAACTCAATCAAATAATGAACACTACAAAGATGAAACAATAAGAAAGTTATTTAAATGTTTTTTGAATATTGGCAAGGATGGTGATGATTTAAGAGATTTATTGAGTGAATTCCACAAGTGGGGAAAGATTGATGTTTAATGTTCTACAAAACGCTAAATTAAAATAATTTTTGTGCCTTGTGGCATAAGAATGAATATCGGAATTAACACAAAATAAATTATGAAAAGAAGGAAGATCTTGTATATAATATTTAAATTTGAACATAAAAACATGTTTTTAAAAATGTTAATTTTATTGACTGATAATAATGAATGTTTAATGAAAAGGGGAGCAGACGCTCATATCTGTTTGCGTGTGATATCATTCTGAGAAACCTTTTTTGAATTATCAATAATGTATTAATATATGTTGAATGTGTCGAAGCCCAAACGATGTTGCAGTAATTAAGATGAGGGAAGATTAAAGTATAATAGAGAGTTAAATGAGACACAAAAACATTACCTAAATACTTGAGAAAAAGTATAAATCCACTATTTAACACCGAGGCTCGTAAATGTTTCTCATTTGACCCTAGAATTAGAACTAGAGCTGCAACAAACAGCAAAACGCAGAGCAACATTTGGACAGTCGTCCTTCTCGGTAATACGTAACAAATTATGGAATAAACTGAACCTGAAATCTAAATACTGACAGAGCTCAAGGTTTTTAAAGTAAAACAATGTCTGAAACTGAAACAAGCTTGTGAACATTGACTTTAACATACTGTAACACTGTATTATTTTAGTTTTCTGTCCTGATCTGGTTTGTGTTTTTGCTTCTTTCTTAGTATTTTAATAGTTTTGTACTGTTTTAACTCTGCTTTCCAGTTTTAAGTAAAGGCCTAACCAGGGACAGGGGTTGAATTAGCTCTGGCTAAAAACCTGTATGTACGACATCTGTTTTGTACTTTTTATGAAATAATGTGATACATTTGTCCCTGTTCAATAAATAAATACAAAAAAATAACCCTTTCTAATGGAAACCCTGAATGAAACAGAAGTTAATTTAAAACCTAAAGATAGCGTATTTTTCAGACTATAAAGGCTTAAAATCTTTACATTCTCTCAAAAACCGGCAGTGGCTCTTTATCTATGAATGTTGTTCTTTCTGACCTTAAACCAGTTTTTTTTGTGGTAACTTGAGCTCAAAAATAATGCAGTTTAGTGAGTTTGGTAACGACGAAGCCGCTCCGCTTGATGGATGTCGGATTGTTCAGACACATTAAAGTCTTTACACCGAGGTTTCTGCTTCTTCTGTTGCTAAAACTAGCAGCTCCTGCAAACGTTTCCTCTGGAGACGCCGGCGCGAGCCCCGATCCGTTTACAAGGACCGGAGCACAAATAAATACATTTATTTATACGAGGTTTCAGCAAAGATCAGACCAAACCAAGACTGCAAACGTCTCGTTACCCAGAATCCTCCAGTCTGCTAGATTTATAATAAAGTGAGTGTGGGCTCTTTAAATCTACAGAGACCATTTGAAAATATAAAAAAAAACTGACTTTTTTTAGTGATAAAGTGGCAGCTTGGAGACAACCAAGAACACGGAGAAACGAAGTTCCAAAAACAACAAGGAAGCAGAAACTGTAGTTACATCAGCAGGACAGACGTGGTTTTAAATCAGCATTAAGAACGGAGGTGAATGATTCTGAACACGTCTGGTTTCATTAAAACACCACGTCCACCTCCCACCTCACTACGTCTCAGGAGTGATCTAAACTAGACACAATAAATCAGTTGTTTTATACAAAACAACCAGACTGGTAGAGGGTTTAGAAGACATTTACAAGCTTCTCCTTCATGAAACCTCGTCCCAGAGTCTCGTTAGTGATGCTGGATTCACACTGAAACCAGCAAGAATCGCCTGACGCTTGATCGCGCTGGGCTAAAGCTGCAGAACTGGAGGGAACAGTGTATGTAGCTGCACATCTTCAGTTTCCTATTTCCCCATAGATCACACTTTGGGACGCCTTCTCTATATTTTAACGTTATTTCTGGTAGATAAGAGAGAGTTTGATGTTCCTTAACGTTATTTCTGGTAGATCAGAGAGAGTTTGATGCTCCTTAACGTTATTTCTGCGTAGATAAGAGTGAGTTTGATGCTCCTTAACGTTATTTCTGCGTAGATAAGAGTGAGTTTGATGCTCCTTAACGTTATTTCTGGTAGATAAGAGTGAGTTTGATGCTCCTTAACGTTATTTCTGCGTAGATAAGAGTGAGTTTGATGCTCCTTAACGTTATTTCTGGTAGATAAGAGTGAGTTTGATGCTCCTTAACCAGGTCGGTCCTGGATCAACATCAACCATCATCGTTGGTCCCGGTGAAGCTGCAGTCTGTCTGCGGTGAACACTGACACACCGGGTCCCAGCGGATTTGGTCATGATGTTTAAACTGTGTTTTGTGATTAATAAGCACGGGTTTTAATTATTTTTCGTTGGATCAATGTAGCAAATAAAATCGTCCAGCTCCTCAACCATCAGATATGTGTTTAATATGATCAGTTCAGGCAAAAACTGCAGTCAAATCAGCAAAAATATGAAGATGAAATATATTAATTCCTGATAAAATAAGTGTGTTAGTGACAGCTCTGCTCATGTACGCATGTGAATGAGTGTACGTTTGTGTGAACATGAAAGTACAATCTGCATTAAGGCTTCTCGCTTTGGGAATCCCGGTCTGTGATTGGACGACGCCTCGGCGTCAACGCTGATCATTTAAATAAAGTTCAGATTCTCTCGACTTCAAATTGGCGCTCTGGAATCCTCCGACACGCTGCTCCTGATGAACCTGATGCCTCCGACGCCTCTTGCAGCGCTTTATTAGAAAACGAATGGCACTTCCAGTGTGAATCCAGGGTTAGTGAGCGAGAGTTTCTTTCTGCTCAAATACAAGTTTTCCTAAAACTAACTCAGGATTAAAGAGCCACGTTTCCCCGACTACTTATTTCCACTAAAAGCTTTGTATCTCGCCTCAGTCTGACCAACTAGACCAGGGGTCGGCAACCCAAAATGTTTTAGAGCCATATTGGACCAAAAACACAAAAAACTAATATGTCTGGAGCCGCAAAAATGAAAAGTCTCGTATAAGTCTTATAATGCAGGCAAATGGCGAAAGGCGAAATCAAAACGTTGAGAAAAAAGTCGAAATGTCGAGAAAAAAAGTCAAAATCTTGAGAGAAAAGTCAAAATGTCGAGATTAAAAAAGAGAAAAAAAGGAAAAAAGAGAAAAAAATGAAGAAAAAACAGATAAAAAAAGAAAAAGAAAAAAAAGGGGAAAATTTTTTTTAAATTAAATTTAAAGAAGGGGAAAAAAAAGGTCAAACATTTTTGAAACATTCTCCAGGAGCCACTAGGGCGGCGCTAAAGAGCCACATGCGGCTCCAGAGCCGCGGGTTGCCGACCCCTGAACTAGACCAACCTGACCCAGCTTTTAACTTATTAATGTACTTTCAGTGGAATAAATCTTCAACAAATGGAAAGATGTCAAGAAAGAATCCACCGCCCGCGATACGTAACGGCGTCTGTCGGCTTTGGCCCAACAGATCTGGACAAACTATCATCACGAGAGTCTGAAGCTTTGAGTTTGGTTCTGTTTCTGTTCAAATCTGGGGACCAACAAAGAAAACGCTGCTTTTTAGACACGAATCAACCTGAAAACGACTCCCACGCAGACCCAGACTGACCTGTGCGATGAAGACCACGTGCTTCCCGCTGAACTTCTTCTCCAGCTCCCTCACCAGACGCACCTGAATCTTCTGGAAGGACTTGAGCTGAGGAACGGGAACGAAGATGATGATGGCTTTCCGGCTGCCATTCACCTCGATTTCCTGGAGGAAAAACACAACAAATCAAACTTCTGCTGGAGGATTCAGTGTTTAAACCAAACACTCCTCAAGTTAAGAGTTGTGAAGGAATATACAGTAGTAATCTCAGATATATGTCTGTGTCCTGCATGGTTTTTCCCCCCAGTCACGGCCCCGGAGGACTCTGGGAAGTTGTAGGAATATGCAGGACGCTGGTCCTCCCGGCCCAGGGCCGGGGACCAGCTTGCTGTCCGACGGCGTGGGACGGGAATGTACGTCCCGGCCGGAGCTGACGCTCCCATACGCCACCAGGACAGACAGAACTGCTGCTGTCCACGTCGGAGTTAGGACAATATTACAGCTTTTACAATCATTTACACACAAAAACCTTACCTAAATCAGGGTGCTTGCTCATTTTCCAAATTAAAATTCCAGACTTTTCCCAGACTTTTTTTAAAACCGATATTTTTTTCCCCAAGACCTTAACTTTACGTACTTGTAAATTTCGGGTGTTGTAGCCATAAATTCGAAAACACGCAACAACCCATTTCTGTTGACCACTAGGCTAGCTGTGTCAATGGACCTCAGCAGTGACATCACCAAATGTTCCAGAGTAGGCTAAGCAAGCGTTGATTGGATATCATCTTAGCCTTTTTTTCCTTATTTTTTTCCTAATCATTCCTCTTTTTTTTTTTGCCTTTTTCCTTATTTTTCCTCTTTTTTCCGCCTTTTTTCCTTGCAATTTCGCCTTTTTTTCCTTATTTTTTTCCTATTTTTTCGCATTTTTTCCTTGAAATTTCGCCTTTTTTCCTTAGTTAGTTACTAAAATTATATGTTTTATAGCCTACCCTTCTATTTCTCATTTCACAATGCCTTTGAGCATACTGTACAATTCTACCATACATTTTTCCCCATACTTTATTAAGACTTTCACACAAAATTCAAGACTTTTCAAGGTCTGGAAAACAGTGTTTCAAAATGCCATACTTATTAAGACTTTCAAGACTTGCGCAAGCACCCTGTAAATCCACTAATTAACACCAAAGATATTAAATGTTTCTCAACATTTTTAATGTAAACAGTGAGCTGAAACTGAAGTTCAGTTAAAACCTAAAGATACTGTATTTTTCAGACTATAAGGCTTAAAATCTTACATTTTCTCAAAAACCAGCAGTGGCACCTTCTGTATGAATGTTGTTGTTCTTACTGACCTCAAACCACTTTTATTTGGTAACTTGAGCTCAAAAATAGTGCAGTTTTAGTGACTTTAGTAGCGACGAAGCCGCTCCGCTTGATCGATGGTTGGATACGGGTTGTAACGTCAGACATCGTTAGATAATTAATTACGTAGAGCTGCAATCAACCATCATCTAGTCAACGTTACCTTTCTGTAATTAATCATCAACGTCAGGTTTTTAGTTTAAACCCAGTTTTTAAATCTGTATCAGTTATAATCTAATAATAATAATTATAATAACCTCTGGTGTCCAGAGGATTCAGAACCAATCATTTTTACACAATAATTTAGAGAGAAAACCTTTTCCAAATACCCTCAAAGTAACTAATTAACACCGGCTCTTAAATGTTTCTTAATGGAAGCAGTGAGCTGGAACTAAAGTTCAGTTAAAACTTAAAATTACAGTATTTTTCAGATTATAAGTGCATTTTTTGGGGGGAAATTTATCTCATAACACATCAGTTATTCAGCTACACGTAGCATAACCAACGTACCAGCAGGATGAATAATCAGCAAGTCTCTCACTTCTGTAAGTTAAATTACCAAAGTTTCAGTGTTTTTAAATCCACTAATTAATGCTTTTTTTAAAATGCATTAATTGAAATGATTTCCAGCCAACCATAACATTAATAATATGAACAGATCACTGCGATTGCAGCCGGTATTAAAGGTTTTCTGAACCTAAGAGGGACCGGGATCTGTTTTAAGCCTCTCATGTGTCAGTATTTCCTCTGCCGTGTTCACGGTTCTGGTCCAGACTGATCTGGGTTGCCGGTACGAACGCCCACCTTTGCTGCAGTGATGTTCAGCTCTCTCAGCTGAGCCTTCAGGTCAGAGTTCATCTCCAGCTCGAGCAGAGCCTGCAGGAACAGTTCGTTAGATCCATTTACATCAGGGTTATGGATCTAAACGTGACATTTCCATCACATATCTGGTTTTAAAAGGATCAAACTTCTCACCTGAGAGATCCCAGACTCAAACTCGTCCGGCTTCTCGCCATTCGGCTTCACTATTTTGGCGCTGGTACTGAACATGGCCGTTGTCTCTGCAGAAAAGTCAAAAACAGTCAATCAATCTTGGGTTTGGGCAGAATTCTCCTCTGAAAGTCGACAAAATCACGATTCCAACAATCATCAAACTTTCATCACAAACAACATCTAGTCATGTTTCATTTAACTGATTTTATTTCTCCTTGTAATAACTAAACTAAACAGTCTGATCCCAATTTTGTGAAAGGACAAGAGTTATAATTTCAAGCACTTAAAACTAAAATTCAAGCACTTTTCGGGCCTTGAAAACATTAAAATTCAAGCACTTTTCAGGCCTTGAAAACATTAAAATTCAAGCACTTTTCAGGCCTTGAAAACATTGAAATTCAAGCACTTTTCAGGCCTTGAAAACATTGAAATTCAAGCACTTTTCAGGCCTTGAAAACATTGAAATTCAAGCACTTTTCAGGCCTTGAAAACATTGAAATTCAAGCACTTTTCAGGCCTTGAAAACATTAAAATTCAAGCACTTTTCAGACCTTGAAAACATTGAAATTCAAGCACTTTTCAGGCCTTGAAAACATTGAAATTCAAGCACTTTTCAGGCCTTGAAAACATTGAAATTCAAGCACTTTTCAGGCCTTGAAAACATTGAAATTCAAGCACTTTTCAGGCCTTGAAAACATTGAAATTCAAGCACTTTTCAGGCCTTGAAAACATTGAAATTCAAGCACTTTTCAGGCCTTGAAAACATTGAAATTCAAGCACTTTTCAGGCCTTGAAAACATTGAAATTCAAGCACTTTCAAGGATTTCAATGCAATGATTTCAATTCCAACATGGCAGCATTTCCTCCATGCTGAACCTGCTAAAACAACGCTTTACTCGTAACCATGGCAACATAAACACCTAATTTCACCCATAAATGTAAACCTAAAAGACTTTCTAGCCGTAAAATGGAAGAAATGCAGTAAAATATTGCGTTTAAGTAGTTAAATGGAGCAGGGGACTTAGCTAGCTGTGAGTATTTCACCTCAATTGAGGCTAGGAAAATAGTATAATATATTTCACAAACGATCAGAGCCCAAAGATACGGCAGTTCCACCTCAAACAAACCCATTCAGCCTCATAAACCTGTTTAAAAACGCCCCGTTAAAGGGTTTTAGTGAGACGGTTGGGTTTTATTCCGGCGTGGCTGCGTTCCTTCGGGCTCTCTCAGACATATCTGTGTCCTGCATGGTTTTCCTCCCCAGTCACGGCCCCGGAGGACTCTGGGAAGTTGTAGGAATATGCAGGACGCTGGTCCTCCCGGCCCAGGGCCGGGGACCAGCTTGCTGTCCGACGGCGTGGAACGGGAATGTACGTCCCGGCCGGAGCTGACGCTCCCATACGCCACCAGGACAGACAGAACTGCTGCTGTCCACGTCGGAGTTATCACAATATTACAGCTTTACAATCATTTAAACACAAAAACTGGTTCTAAATACCCCCAAAGTCCACTAAATAATACCGGCTTAATCAAAAAAGTGAGCTGGAACTAAGAAACTCAGAATTGCCGCATTTTTCAGGCCATAATTCACATTATTTGGGGAAATTTATTTCATAACACGTCGACAGTTGTTGAGCTAAAACGTACCGGGAGGATGAATAATCTGAATTAAAAACAAGCAAGTCTCTCACTTGTATTCAAGTTAATTAAAGTTTAAATTACCTAAATTTCAGTGTTTTTCAAAAGGTTTAACTGCTGGGTGTCCACGTCGGAGTCACGACAATCTTACACAATAATTTAAACAGAAAAACATTTTATAAATACTAAAAAAAAAGTTGAAATCCACTATTTAACACCGAGGCTCGTAAATGTTTCTCTACTTTTTTAAAGGAAACAGTGAGATGAAAATGAAGTTCAGTTAAAACCTAAAGATAATGTATTTTTCAGACTATACGGCTTAAATTTCTGTTTTTCTCCAGTTTTTCTGTTCCTACTGACCTCAAACCAGTTTTTTTGTGGGAACTGAGCTCAAAAATATCTTCATATTCACATCTGTTAATCTTATTTATTTAACAAACATCCCTCCAGTAAAGCAGCATCTCCTACATGCAGCACTTTTCTCGTAACCATGGCAACAAATACCTTATTTGACCCAGAAATGTAAAAACTAAAAACTTTCCACCCGTAAAATGGGAGAAATACGATAAACAGGATTCCTATGCATTTTTCAAGGACAAATTCAAGCAATTTTCAAGCACTTTCAAGGGTAATTTTCAAAATCTTCAAGCAATTTATCGCTGGGGTAAAATATCTACAGGAATATATAATTTTACGCTTTTTATCACAATTATGTACATTGTATTGAGCTGTAAACATCTAATCAGGTTTAATTTAACTGATTTTATTTCTCCTTGTAATAACTAAACTATACAGTCTGATCCCAATTTTGAGTGAAAGGACAAAAGAGTTATAATTTCAAGCACTTTTCAGGCCTTGAAAACATTGAAATTCAAGCACTTTTGAGGCTTTGAAAACATTAAAATTCAAGCACTTTTCAGGCATTGAAAACATTAAAATTCAAGCACTTTTCAGGCCTTGAAAACATTGAAATTCAAGCACTTTTGAAGCTTTGAAAACATTAAAATTCAAGCACTTTTCAGGCCTTGAAAACATTAAAATTCAAGCACTTTTCAGGCATTGAAAACATTGAAATTCAAGCACTTTTCAGGCCTTGAAAACATTAAAATTCAAGCACTTTTCAGGCCTTGAAAACATTCAAGCACTTTCAAGGATTTCAATGATTCCAACATGGCAGCATTTCCTCCATGCTGAACCTGCTAAAACAATGCTGTACTCGTAACCATGGCAACATAAACACTTAATTTGACCCAGAAATGTAAACCTAAAAGACTTTCCAGCCATAAAATGGAAGAAATACAGTAAAAGATTGCGTTTAAGTAGTTAAATGGAGCAGGGGACTTAGCTTGCTGTGAGTGTTTCACCTCAATTGAGGCTAAGAAATTAGTATAATATATAAAAACATACAAACATATAAAAACGGCAATTTAGAATAAAACACTAAATCACTGCGGACTACTTTACCTCCCCGGTATTAAAGCGAACACATGGACGGCCTGTTAACTGCCCCCCATCTGCAGATACCACTCCGCCGCGGAGCTGCTACTAACGCTTAAATATCACATTTCCGCGACCCATCCGCCGCCACTAACGCCTCAATCTAAGGTATCAGAGTCTCCCGATGCGTTTCCGTGCCATTATTTCCCCGTGAAACAACGTTTAAACACAATATTCAACCAAAAAGGTCGTCCGGTGGAGAGTAGCACGACTAACCTCTGTCAACGACGGCCAAGGAAGAGGCCGGACCATCGCGAGAGCTCGGCTTCATCCAATCACAGCCCGCCCGCCTTCGCTAAGCATCGCGAGATCTTGGCTTGATCCAATCACAGCCCCTTTTCGCTGAACATCGCGAGAATTGGGGTCACATAAAGCGGCGTGGTGGGGAATTATCGCGAGAGTTTTGTGAAAACAAGGAAGGCAACGGGTGAATTTGTTCGCATTAACTGTATTTATCTATAAAACTCACGTTTTTTAGGTTTCAGTCAAAATAAATGATTTCGTTTTGAAAAAGGGCAAAGTTTTACAACTCTTCCAGGCGTTTTTTGTTTCTTTTAGAGGTTTAAATCAGGTTAGTTCCTGATTAAAGGCCGTTGTTTTGGTGTTTGCAGCTGTTTTTAATGAAACACGTGTTTGATGTAAGAGTTTCTATGATGGCGGTGGCCTCGGGTCTCGGTAGCTGGTGATGTTGAGGTTGACAGGTTTGTTCAGGGCAGTTAGGAGGAACTTCTGCAGCAACGAGATGCCAAAGTTCTTCTACGCGGTCAGGAAGGGATTCAAGCCGGGAGTTTACCAGACATGGTGAGATCTAAAAACACCTGCAACCTCCACCTGCAAACACCACCTGTCCTGGCTGGGTTGGTGAAGGACCTGAGGTCCAGACCCCCCAAACCCAGACCAGGGAGGAGCCAGACCAAATCATGACCAAAACTAGTTCAACTCAAGACCCAGACGAAGACACTACCAAGACCAGATTGAATCAATACCAGAACTGGTTCAGACCAAGACCAGAGAGTAACAAGACCAGGACCAGGACTAGTTCAGTTTGAGGCTGAGACCAAAACAGACCAAGACTAGAAAGTATATGGACCAAGACCAGGACTAAAACCAAGACCATGGCTGCGTCCGAAATCCCATACTTCCTCCCTAATGAGTAGCAAAATTATTATGCAAGACTTTTTTAGTGCGTCCGAAACATTAGAACGTACTCAATAGAATAAATCACTAACTAACTAACTAACTAAATCAATAGTAGCTCTATCCATACTCATTCTGGAGAAATGTATTAATGTGGATTAATGGACACTAGCTGAGCAGAAACTTCCCACAATGCAATGCGGCGGTGTTTGGTTGCTAAGTGATACGTATATGTCATAAGTATAATAATATTATTATATAATATTAATATTATAATATTCATATTTAATAATATTATATAATGTCATCTTGTTTGGGCCAGGATAAACGGGAAAGAGCGTAGTGCTGCTACTGCAGCTGTTACCATGGTAACAGCTGCTACTGCTGCTGTTACCATGGTAACAGCTGCTACTGCTGCTGTGACAGGTCACTTCCTCCCAACGGCAGGAAGTGACGTGTGCACTCTTAATAGTACGTCAAAATTAATGCACACTACTGATATTTACTCAAAAGTGTGCCAAACTTAAGTACACTTTTTAGTATATACTAGTTTAGTACGGGATTTCGGACGCACCGCAAAACTAGTTTGTCTCAAGACCGAGACCCAAACCAACACCCTACCAAGACCAGATAGTATCAAGACCAGGACTAGTTTAGCTCAAGACTGAGACCAAGACACTATCAAGACCAGACAGTATAAAGTCCAAGACCAAGTCAAGACCGAGACCAAAAAGAGACCGGCGTCTGACGCTTTGGGTCGACTCCTGTCGATGCTTTAGTCACAACAACGAACCTGCGTTTGATTTTGTCGAGTCAGCTCGACTCTTTCAGATGCAGAACTAAAGGTCAAGTTCGGAGGTGGATGTTAAGTTGCTTTTACGACTTTGGTGACCCGGAGAGCAACATTTAAAGAGATGAATGTGCTGCTGCAACAGAGATGGTGGTTTTTGCAGCTAAACCCAGACCAAGACCAGAGAGAATCAGGACCAGGATTAGTTCAGCTCCAGACCAAACGTAGTTCTGTCCTGATCCTGCGTGATTGTAGAACATCATCCTGGTTCTAGTTTCCATATGAGCTTGTTTTCAACTGCAGCTCAATAACACAGAGAAGTGGATGATGATGTTGAACTCACTATAAATGTTTCCATCAGCTGAGATCAGATCTGTGTGGCGACTGCACTACCGCTATTTCTACACTATTGGAGGATTGACACGACTACTAACTAGTCCCTAACTAGTCCTCTAGCAGAATAACCAGCTCCAACACCTCTCCACCTCAGAAACTACTAACTAGTCCCTAACTAGTCCTCTAGCACAGGGGTCGGCAACCCAACATGTTTTAGATCCACATTGGACCAAAAACACAAAAACTAATATGTCTGGAGCCGCAAAAAATGAAAAGTCTTGTATAAACCTTAGAATGAAGGAACACATGCTGCATGTTTCTATATTAGTTAGAACTGGGGGGAGATTTTTTATCATTATGCACTTCGAGAAAAAGTCGAAACGTCGAGAAAAAAGTTGAAATGTCAAGATTAATATTGAAGTACAATCTTGAGAAAAAAGTTGAAATGTTGAGGAAAAAATCGAAATATCTGGAAAAAAGTCGAAATGTGGAGAAAAAAGTCGAAATGTGGAGAAAAAAGTCGAAATGTGGAGAAAAAAGTCGAAATGTCGAGAAAAAAGTTGAAATGTCAAGATTAATGTTGAAGTACAATCTCGAGAAAAAAGTCGAAATGTCAAGATTAATGTTGAAGTACAATCTCGAGAAAAAAGTCGAAATGTCGAGATTAATGTTGAAGTACAATCTTGAAGAAAAAGTCGAAATGTTGAGAAAAAAGTCAAAATGTCGAGGAAATAGTCAAAATTTAGAGAAAAAAGTTGAAATGTCAAGATTAATGTTGAAGTACAATCTCGAGAAAAAAGTCGAAATGTCGAGATTAAAAAGGAAAGGAAAAAGGAAGAAAAAAAAAGAAGAGAAAAAAGAAGGAAAAAAGAAGGTAAAAAAAGAAGGAAAAAAAGAGAAAAGAAGGAAAAAAAAGAAGAAAAAAAGGTCAAACATTTTTGAAAAAGCTCCAGGAGCCTCCAGGGCGGCGCTAAAGAGCCGCATGCGGCTCTGGAGCCACGGGTTGCCGACCCCTGAACTAGCAGAATAACCAGCTCCAACACCCCCCTCCACCTCAGAAACTACTAACTAGTCCCTAACTAGTCCTCTAGCAGAATAACCAGCTCCAATTCCATCTAACCATTGTGTTTAAAGAGCTTTATAAAGAAACTTGAAATGATGTGACCTTCATGATGTTCTCGTGGCGTTTGCTTCAGTCACCACATTCACACGCACATTATTTTGTCAACGTTTATTTCAATAAAAAACCAAACGGCAGAGTAAAGTGGAACTAATAAATCTGTTTGTGATTGTGATTCAGGGACGAATGTAAAACGCAGGTGCAGAAGTTTCCGGCCGCCTCGTTTAAGAAGTTTGCGTCTGAGCGGGACGCCTGGGCGTTCTACAGGGGAGAGGAGCCGTCGCCGCTGCCAGCAGTTCCTCAGGGGAAGACGGGTGAGAAGAAACACTGAAACCACTCAGGGCTGGGCGATAAGGACCAAAAGTCACATCTGGATATTTTCTAGCTGAATGTTGATACTCGATATATATCCATATTTTTTCTGTGCCATAATTGGGGTTTCCCCCAAAGCATTATAGCATAGCATCTCTGTTAGCATCTCTGTTAGCATCTCTGTTAGCTTCACTGTTAGCATCTCTGTTAGCATCTCTGTTAGCATCTCTGTTAGCATCTCTGTTAGCAGCTCTGTTAGCATCTCTGTTAGCAGCCCTGTTAGCTATCACACAGGTTCCTTTATTAACAGAGGTCTGCACAATATCAACATGTATAAAACAAATGAAATAAAAATAAACTGCCTGCATATATAGAATAAAAATGCTTCTTGAATAAAATAAAACAAATATCCCTTTCCTGCATAACAATTAAATTAAAATACACTGTGTAATTAATACAATGTAGACAGTAACAGGCAGACTTTTCCACTGAGGTTGACAGTTGTGCAAATAACAAAACATTTGTGCAAATCTCAAATAAAACATTCAAGTCAATTTGTCACAAAATAAGCTATATCAAAATCATTAAAAAAAAAAAAAAATTAATAATTGATATAAACGATATTGTCTCGTACCATATCCCGTTTGAAAATATATCGATATATTAAAATCTCGATATATCGCCCAGCCCTAAAACCACTCAGAGATGCAGGAAAGGGTTTCCAGTCCCGCTGATCGGGGTATAGAGGGAATAGCGTCACTGACTACGTTTCCATGCATCAATAAGCCTTTTCTAACCGGAATATTAGCAATAACCCGGTCGCGCTCTATATAACTGAGGAGAAAAGAGGATTCAACGTTTCTTGGACCGAATCATTTTGCATTCATTGCCTGAATGCAAATTTAATGAATTAGTAGATTATAGTATTCTGCAAAAGGGCTGTGCGATTAATCGATTTTAAATCTAAATCGGATTTATTAATCAAGACGATGTTAAAAAAAGGAAAATCGGAAAATCGATTTTCCTTTTTTGCAGCTCGTCTAGTCATCTTTGTTTGGTCAAGAAAATTGTAAATGTCACTTTACTAAACTCAAGGAGGATTTACAGCATCTTTCAATTGCACTTCATTCCCAATAAGGAAATTTGTTTGCTATTTTTCTTTAAAAATAAAGATAAAATATTTGAAACAATTTATTCCATTGTCTTTTGTAGTTTTACCAAAAAAAATCGAAATCGAAAATCAGGTTTTCAGAGAAAAAAATCTGGATTTTATTTTTGTCCAAAATCGCCCAGCCCTATTCTGCAAATTATGTTTAAAGCTCAAATTGATGGAACGTTGTGTTTCTGTGAAAGGAATCAGTTTATGGAACAATCTGAATAAAGAAACCAAAGAATCCCAATCAAACATTACATTCAAGAACAATTAAAGCCGGTATGTTAAGTAAATATAATGAAATATGTTAGTTACGTTTGATTGACATACCCAGTGTCATGAAAGGTATAAACGTTTGTTGTTGTTGAATGGTATTAACTGAATTGTAACTTGGGAACTAAAAAGGAATGTGACTGTCTGTGTTTTATTTTAGTTTTTTGTTTAATTTGTTGTTGTTTTTTAAATTACGTTCTTTGTAAATTGATTTCTTGGGAAAAGGGGCGGATTGAATAAGATTCTTCTTCTTTCTGCTCCCTTTCATTCACAATTTAGGAACGTTTGTGTTTATATTAAATTGTTTGAAAAAAAAAAGAATGTTTGCTCTGTAGCAAAAAGTTGTCCAATAACAAGAAGTGTAACGTGGAAAGACATTAGCAGCTACATTAGCAGCTACATTAGCAGCCGAGTAGCCAGTTGTAACTAATATAGAAACATGCAGCATGTGTTGCCTTCATTATGAGGCAACACATATTAGTTTTTTGTGTTTTTGGTCCAATACGACTCTTTCAACATTTTGGGTTTCCGACCGCTGGTTTAATTGATCCAACGGTGCTTGTGTTTGGTTCCAGCCCCCAGGCCTCCGGAGCCGGACCCGGACTACTCTCTGCTCCCCAGACGAGCCCCAGAGCCGCTGGAGTACATCCCTCTGGGGAAGAAGAGATGCCACTCCGACGAGGACGCGGGGCAGCAGACCAAACGAGTGAAGCCGGCGGAGCCGTCGGAGCCGGCAGAGCCGTCCTCGGCCCAGAGCTCCGACGGATTCACCTACATGGGTAAACAGGGGCCTCGCCGGGGGTTACCTGAGGGGGCGGGGCTTACCTGAGAGGGCGGGGCTTACCTGAGGGGGCGGGGCTTCTCCCTTGATCCAGTTTGATTTTTTTTTTTAATTTGATTTGAAGATTTTATTTCGAACACGCATGATAAAAGAGCGTACAAAAAAGTGAAAAAACAGAATACAAATTTTATATATATATATGTATATGTGTGTACAGCACTTCATATAATAGTTGACGGATCCACCAACATGCTCCAAACGGAGTAGGAATGAAGTAAACACTTATCCAGTCCTACCCCTGAATCTACATACAGGACTGTCTCAGAAAATTAGAATATTAGGATAAAGTTCTTTATTTTCTGTAATGCAATTTAAAAAAAAAAAAAAAAAAAAAAAACTTGAAATGATGAAGTGACCGTCATGATGTTCTCGTGGCGTTTGCTTCAGTCACCACATTCACACGCACCTTATTTTGTCAACTTTTACTTCAATAAAAACCAAACGGCAGAGTAAAGTGGAACTAATCAAATCTGTTTATGATTGTGAAAAAAAAAAAAAAAAAAAAAAAAAAAAAGTCATCCATTCTGGATTCATTACAAATCAACTGAAATATTGCAAGCCTTTTATTATTTTAATATTGCTGATTATGGCTTACAGTTTAAGATTAAGATTCCCAGAATATTCTAATTTTTGCAATATTTCAGTTGATTTGTAATGAATCCAGAATGTATTACATTTCTGTTTTTGTAATTGCATTACAGAAAATCACAATATTCTAGTTTTCTGAGACAGTCCTGTACATTCTTACATATAACAAGACGAGTTTCAATAACTGTTCAATACAGTGATATAATACTCAATTATATGTTTATATAAATACAGTCAAAATTAAGGCAAACAAAAGAAAACAAAACAAACGTCCAGCATTTAGTTTTGCTACTATGTATGTTTGTACTAATATAAGTAATTATAATGTATAGTATTACATTATCATTACTTTACTATAATACTACAATATAATAGAGAACAATAGACAGCAATGGTAAAACAATACACTTGAATAACTATATAAGAGTATATATGCTATATTTACTGTTTCATATATTTACCTCCAATTATATACATAAAAATTACTATAAATCTATATATCCACATATCTACATGTAACTACCGTATTTTCCGCATTATAAGGCTAAGCACTAAATATCTGGTAAAATACCGACTATAGTGGCTGGGGTTGAGTTACGTATCTACCTGATGGAGCTACAGGAAATGCTACAAAATCCTACAGCAAATGCAAATGAAAAAAAACAAGAAGAAAAGTACCGTATGTCAAACTTCATTAACAAAATAAAAACCCGCTTTGCTCCGTCTCGTCAAAGTCTCCGTTATACGAGTCAGCGTCGCTGCTGTTGTCTTGAACGTCTGTGACGATTCCTGACGTTTTTAGAGCTGTTACTTCAGCGACACCAACTACATTACCCACAATCCCCCTGACTACATTACCCACAATCCCCCTGACTACATTACCCACAATCCCCCTGACTACATTACCCACAATCCCCCTGACTACATTACCCACAATCCCCCTGACTACAGTAGCAGAAATGACCGTAATGATCATATATAAGACGCACTGCAGGTTTTTGAGAAAATTAAAGGCTTTTAAGTGCGCCTTATAGTGCGGAAAATACGTTATAAATCAGTATATATTTATAGAGATATAGATATATAAATACTGTAAGTATAATACAACTCAATATAGCCATATACATACATATCTATATCCATAATATACGTGTATACATCTACATATATTAATAAATGTACATGTTTATACGGTGATGTTAAATCTGCTCTGTCTCCGTGCAGGAGACGCCGTGGTTGTCTATATAACTACATATATTAATAAATATACACATGTTTATTAGGTGGTAAAGCTGCTCTGTCCCCTCCAGGAGACGCCGTGGTCGTCTACATATATTAATAAATATACACATGTTTATTAGGTGGTAAAGCTGCTCTGTCTCCTCCAGGAGACGCCGTGGTCGTCTACATATATTAATAAATATACACATGTTTATTAGGTGTTAAAGCTGCTCTGTCCCCTCCAGGAGACGCCGTGGTCGTCTATATAACTATATATATTAATAAATGTACATGTTTATGAGGTGTTAAAGCTGCTCTGTCTCCTCCAGGAGACGCCGTGGTCGTCTACATATATTAATAAATATACACATGTTTATTAGGTGTTAAAGCTGCTCTGTCCCCTCCAGGAGACGCCGTGGTCGTCTACACATATTAATAAATATACACATGTTTATTAGGTGTTAAAGCTGCTCTGTCTCCTCCAGGAGACGCCGTGGTCGTCTACACGGACGGCTGCTGCTCGGCCAACGGGAGGAAAGGAGCCAGGGCCGGCATCGGCGTGTACTGGGGCCCCGGACACCCGCTGTGAGATGATGATTAACATCCATGATTAACACCATGATTAACTCCATGATTAACACCATGATTAACACCATGATTAACGCCATGATTAACACCATCAAAACCTCATAACCAGATTAACTGAATGTTTATTAACTGATCTCGTTGGGCAGAAACGTTGCAGATCGTCTGGACGGACGACAGACCAACCAGCGCGCAGAGTTACAGGTCAGAACCCCCCCCTGTAAAACAAATACATTATTATTATTATTATTATTATTATTATTATTGTTATTGTTATTATTAGTATTATACATTTTATTTATTTATTTGTATTTTTTGTCTGCATATATATTAATGGTTAATACCATGTTGGTAAGAACCTAAGGCGCATATGTATATATATATATATATATATATATATATATATATATATATATATATAATAGATTATAATAGATTTTTCTTTGGATATAAAATATATATGATATATTTTTTTATATATCACATGTATTTATTTATTTTATTAGTAATGCACTTAACATTACTGAAAATGTCAAAGTGCTACAGTTTGATAATTAAAAGGAAACAGAAATAATAAAATCAAGATAAGAGCTAAAAGGGATAAAAAGTCAAAACATGGCAGAAAAGAGAATAAAACAATTTAAAAAAAGCAACTAGGGGAAAAAACCCCAAAAGCATTGTTTAGTGATAAAAGACTTTGCTAAAAAAGGTTTTTAGTCCTCAGGTTCTTATTCTTAAACATTAAAATATTTTATAAGTCTGATTTTGGGCACATTTCAAAGTCAGTTTTCCATCACCAATAAAATATTTATGCTTCATTTATTTATATGTGGATTATTAGGGAGCGCTGTTAGTGAAGCACTCACGCTGAAAATAAGTTTTCTCACATTTAGCTTCAAGTAACGTTTAAAAACGTGATGAGAACCTTTGAAAAGTCAGTTTGTAGCACATTTACAATCATGTTAACTTGAATATAAATATTAAATGTTAGATCTACATGTTAAATGTTACATCTAATACTATAAGTTAAATATATAATATGATAATGTAAATATTAAATCTATATTTGCCTGACACTAGTTCAGTAGTATTTGGCGCCCCCTGCTGACCAGCCGCCACTGGTTCACACCACTTTTTAAAACGTCATTTCAACTTAAATGTGACAAATATTGCTGTTATTTTCAGCGTGAGCCGTTTTACCAACAGAACATTGATGAATTCAGAGAAATGCATGTTTTATAAACTAATCCTGGTGTTATTTAACCTGGTTAAACTGCAGGCGGCCTGTAAAGCTCTGGAACTGGCCAAAGAGAATAAGATCAAGAAGCTGGTGCTCTACACCGACAGCAAGTTCACCATCAACGGTGAGGAACGTTCACACGACGGGGGGGGGTTTGGGCTGGTTTGAGCTAAGTTTGAGCTAGTTGGGGCTGGTTTGAGCTGGTTTGGGGCTGGTTTGAGCTGGTTTGGGCCGGTTTGAGCCGGTTTGGGCCGGTTTGAGCTGGTTTGGGCCGGTTTGAGCCGGTTTGAGCTGGTTTGGGCTGGTTTGAGCCGGTTTGGGCCGGTTTGAGCCGGTTTGAGCCGGTTTGAGGCTGGTTTGAGGCTGGTTTGAGCCGGTTTGGGCGGGTTAGAGCGGGTTTGGGCTGGTTTGAGCTGGTTTGAGCGGGCTTGAGCTGGTTTGAGCTGAGTTTGAGCCGGTTTGGGCTGGTTTGAGCTGGTTTGAGCTGAGTTTGAGCTGGTTTGAGGCTGGTTTGAGCCGGTTTGGGCTGGTTTGGGCTGGTTTGAGCTGGTTTGAGCTGAGTTTGGGCTGGTTTGAGCTGAGTTTGAGCTGGTTTGGGCTGGTTTGAGCCGGTTTGGGCCGGTTTGAGCTGAGTTTGAGCTGGTTTGGGCCGGTTTGAGCTGAGTTTGAGCTGGTTTGGGCCGGTTTGGGCTGAGTTTGAGCAGAGTTTGGGCTGAGTTTGGGCTGGTTTGAGCTGGTTTGAGCTGAGTTTGGGCTGGTTTGAGCTGAGTTTGAGCTGGTTTGGGCTGGTTTGAGCCGGTTTGGGCCGGTTTGAGCTGAGTTTGAGCTGGTTTGGGCCGGTTTGAGCTGAGTTTGAGCTGGTTTGGGCCGGTTTGGGCTGAGTTTGAGCAGAGTTTGGGCTGAGTTTGGGCTGGTTTGAGCTGGTCTGAGCTGAGTTTGATGCCAGCCATGTTTCGGTCCGTAGGCGTGACGGCCTGGGTGAAGAACTGGAAGCTGAACGGCTGGAGACTGAAGTCGGGGGGTCAGATCACCAACAAGGACGACTTTGTGAAGCTGGACCGGTTGAACACGGAGCTGGAGGTCGTCTGGGTGAGTAAAGCCTCCCAGAGTTCACAGGAAAACATTTAATAACCTGTTAACCCTCAAAACCACTGGTTGGCTTAAAACCAGAAAGACCTTAACCTGTTCACCCCCAGGGAGTTTGGAGGTGAATTTCACCTGAACAGGCCTATCCAAATTAAATATCTCCACAATTACGAGGATAATATGCACAATATTTGTCTCAATTGATAGCAAACACCTCCCAGAATGCATTTCCAGTGTCAGAAAAATGTTCACATGTCTGAGCAAATTGTGATAAACCAAAGAAAAAAAAGTGAAATTTTTATCATTGTCGAATTTTATTTTAGTTTGCACAGTGGAAAACACCATGATAGCAATGCATATAATTATAAAGATACAACTGCCTGGATTCAGCAACTCCTTGACTACAACTTTACATTAGTTTTTTTTCCACAATATGTTTGTCGTTTTTTAAATTTTTTCTAACATACAACATTACGTATACATTACAGACACACATATACATTTAACTTGCAACATTCTCAATACAAACATAAATTAAAGCTGCAAGCAGTGATGAACGGGCCCTTGCGCGTGCAATTTTCACCAATAAAGTTCAAGGACTCAATACCGAGTCCGATGACACCACCACGACTCTTTATGTCAAACATTCAAAAGTTATGGCAGAAAGTAGGAACTGTCAAATATGGACTTTTGACTGAGAAAAGTAATGCGCGTAGTCGCAGGATGGAGACGCACATTTTGATGTATAACACACCTGGGTGCACGTTACGGTTCGGGCTGAATTAACTGCTCAAGAAATGGCATAAATTGTCCCAAAATTACACGATTAATTCAAAATGGCCGACTTCCTGTTGGGTTTGGGCCATGGCGCCAAGAGACTTTTCTTTAAGTTGTGACATGATACAGGTGTGTACCGATTTTCGTGCATGTATGTCAAACCGTATTGTGGGGCTTGAGGCACAAAGTTTTCTAGGGGGCGCTGTTGAGCCATTAGGCCACGCCCATTAATGCAAACCATGAAATATTTCTATATTCTATAATTCTGGGAGCTGATTGGTCCTTACAGCATCATTGGTTGCCAATACTTGCTGTTGAATCTCAATATAATAGTAGTAGTTATATTTTGCAGAACTACAGTCATATCATTTATGAAACAGCTGAAATAAACAGTTAATAACACTAACCTGAATCTGTATCGGAATAGAATCAAATCCTGATAATCGATTCTGAATCTTAAGAATCTGAATGGATTCTTGACATTTGAATCAATCCCCAGCCCTGCTGATGTTTGTTTTCCTCTCCTCCTCTTCCTCCTCCTCTTCCTCCAGCTGCACGTCCCGGGCCACGCCGGTTACCACGGCAACGAGGAGGCGGACCGGCTGTCCCGGGAAGGAGCGGCCAAGACTCTGGAGTAGAGACGGGGGTAGAGACGGGGACGGGGGACGTGTCCTCTGGACCCGGAGGTTTGTTCTGACGGCGGAGCGATGGAGCGACGGACTCCCACAGCAGCTCTGACCGCCGGAGCGGTTTCTTTTCAACGTCTGTTTCACTTGTTTTCTCTTAATAAAGTTTTATGTTTCAGCTGTAAACACTTTCTTTCCTGGTGAAATCTACAAGCTTGTGTCTCATTCATGTTTCTTTTATTTATTCACTTTTTAAGGACCGCAGGTCCTTAAAACAAGGCTTTTTTAAATGTCTTAATTCGTCTTAAATTTCAATCCAAGGGTCTTCATTTTTTTATCTTAATTTTAAAGTGGGAATTCATCCAGTCAGCATTAAAAAGTTTTCTTACACTTTAAAAAGGAAAAGTTTTATTAAATCGTTTTAAGTAAAAATAAACCCGTTTACCGGTTCTTAGACGCCTCAGTCAGGGTTGCCGGGTTGGGCAGGTTTCAGCCCAATTGGGCTGAAAAATATCAGACTGGGCAGGTTGATAAAACCGAGGCTGCTTTTCCTGGTTTTTACGAATTATTTAGGAGAAATTATTAACAGAAAAGTTTCCATTATGGCAGAGAAAAGAAGAAACTTACACAATAAACTCTGATATTTGATTTTCTTTAATCTGCTCAGTTTAATTGTAGTCTTTGTTTGGAGCCTGAACTTTTTTTGGCTTCATTTGCTTATGATTAGAAAGTAATTCTGCATTTAATAATTTAAATTTTTTTTTTATTTATTTCATTCAAACAAAACAGTTAAATATAATTACAACAAATCTCTTTCCTTGAATGAAAGGGAACAGAAAGAAGACTAAGCTTATTTTATCAGTCCCTTTTTCCTAAAAAAATCAAATTTCAATTAATGTAATAATAAAAAAAACAAATTGCACGATTAAAAAAAAAACAAAAAAAAAACACTTTCCAATAAACAATTAAAAAACTAAACTACAACAAAGTTATAAAAAAACACAATAGCTGTCTTTTTAACATTAACAACAACGTTTCAACAGAGAAATTAGGATTTGGGCTGTTTTTTATTCATTATTTCGGCGGGTTTTACATCACGTTTGGGCTGGAACCTGTCAGATCTGGCAACCTCGACCTCAGTGATGGATTTCTTAGCAAATATTGGTGAATGTAAATAAATATAATAAATAAATATATGTAATAAATAAATATATATATTCGGGTTACTTTTCCTGGTTTTTACTAAATATTTAGGAGAAATCGACAAAAAAGTTGCATAGAAAAGTAGAAACTTACACAATAAACTCACTGATATTATATTTGCTTTAATCTACTCAATTTAATTGTAATCTTTGTTTGGAGCCTGAAATATTTTTGGCTTCATTTGCTTATGATTTGAAAGTTATTCCGTATTTAATAATTTACTTTTTTTTTTATTTTTATTATTTATTTCATTCATTAAAAGAAAAACAAAACAATTCAATATAATTACAACAAATCTCTTTCCTTGAATGAAAGGGAACAGAAAGAAGACTAAGCTTATTTTATCTGTCCCTTTTTCCTAAAAAAATCAAATTTCAATTAATGTAATAATAAAAAAAAAAACAAATTGCACAATTAAAAAAAAACACTTTCCAATAAACGTAATTCAAAAACAAAACTACAACAAAGTTATAAAAAAAACACAAAATAGCTGTCTTTTTAACATTAACAACAACGTTTTAACAGATAAATTAGGATTTGGGCTGTTTTTCTTCATTATTTCGGCGGGTTTTACATCACGTTTGGGCTGGAACCTGTCAGATCTGGCAACCTCGACCTCAGTGATGGATTTCTTAGCAAATATTGGTCAATGTAAATAAATATAATAAATATATTTGGGTTACTTTTCCTGGTTTTTACTAAATATTTAGGAGAAATTAACAAAAAAGTTGCAGAGAAAAGTAGAAACTTACACAATAAACTCACTGATATTTGATTTGCTTTAATCTACTCAATTTAATTGTAGTCTTTGTTTGGAGCCTGAACTATTTTTGGCTTAATTTGCTTATGATTTGAAAGTAATTCCGCATTTAATAATTCAATTTTTTTTTTTTTATTTATTTCATTCAAACAAAACAGTTAAATATAATTACAACAAACTCTTTCCTTGAATGAAAGGGAACAGAAAGAAGACTAAGCTTATTTTATCTGTCCCTTTTTCCTAAAAAAATCTAATTTCAATTAATGTAATAATAAAAAAAACAAATTGCACGATTAAAAACAAAAAAAAACACTTTCCAATAAACAATTAAAAAACAAAACTACAACAAAGTTATAAAAAAACACAATAGCTGTCTTTTTAACATTAACAACAACGTTTCAACAGAGAAATTAGGATTTGGGCTGTTTTTTATTCATTATTTCGGCGGGTTTTACATCACGTTTGGGCTGGAACCTGTCAGATCTGGCAACCTCGACCTCAGTGATGGATTTCTTAGCAAATATTGGTGAATGTAAATAAATATAATAAATATATTTGGGTTACTTTTCCTGGTTTTTACTAAATATTTAGGAGAAATCGACAAAAAAGTTGCATAGAAAAGTAGAAACTTACACAATAAACTCACTGATATTATATTTGCTTTAATCTACTCAATTTAATTGTAATCTTTGTTTGGAGCCTGAAATATTTTTGGCTTCATTTGCTTATGATTTGAAATTTATTCCGTATTTAATAACAGTTCAATATAATTACAACAAACTCTTTCCTTGAATGAAAGGGAACAGAAAGAAGACTAAGCTTATTTTATCAGTCCCTTTTTCCTAAAAGAAAATCAAATTTCAATTAATGTAATAATAAAAAAAAAAAAATTGCACAATTAAAACATTTTCCAATAAATAAATAAAAATCAAAACCAAAACTACAATATTATAAAAAAAAACACAAAACGTTTTAACAGAGAAATTAGGATTTGGGCTGTTTTTTTTTCATTATTTAGGCGAGTTTTACATCACGTTTGGGCTGAAACCTGTCAGATCTGGCAACCTCGACCTCACACTGGATTTATTAGTGATTTAGTGTCTTTTTTCTCTTAAATTTTGTTTTAAAATGGTATTAAAACGTCTTAAATGTAACTTGGTCAAACCTGCAGAGGATGAAGAGACTAATCCAGAGGAGGTGATGAAGGATGAATAAGAGGTATCTGTAGGGAGAAGGATTTTATTTCAGTTTTAAATCTTCCTGCGATGGCGCGAGTCGTCCAGCAGGAGGAGCTGCAGGTTTCTGCTGAGCTCTGAACAAAGACTGGACGGTTTTATTCTCTCTCTCGAGCTGATTGACACATCCTGATGAATACGGCTTTAAGCACATCATTGCTCGGGGAATATTGTTTTCAAATCAAATGAAAGTTTATTACGCGGCTCCTAAACCAGACGGATGTTGCAGATCTGCATTCCAATCCCCAAAATCACATTTCCCTCTCTTTAAAATTAGACTGGGAGTTGTTTGCTCCCAGTTTGACGCCGTCGACAGCAGAAATGATCACATTACGGCGTTTACACCACGTTAAGCGTCCTGGCGGGAACGAAGCTCCAATTCATTCTCCTTCCACTCAGCGGATAAGTAAACCACAGAGATGTTCGGGAATAAACGCCGTAATGAACGGAATGGGCGACACGCCAGAGTCTGGTGACGGGAATTGTGGGTAATTCAGAGTTAAACAAGCTCTGGCTCAGAAAACTGCAGAAGCTTGATGTTTGTGGCTCGTTATCGAGCAGTTTTATTAAAAAAACACCTTTTTCTTATGGTTTATCTGCTGAAATTTGGTCGGCAGGTTCTTCTCCTGCAGCGATTGGTCGTTAAATCATCACGTCTGTGGTTCTGAAATCCCCCACAGTGGTTTCACACTCCTTTATCTATGAACCAGGAGGACTGACGAACCAGAGAAGCTTCTTTCTGGAGCGGCGACATCTGTGATCGCCGTGGTAACGGGCCGTGGTTACGGGCCGTGGTTACGGTTACGGGCTCCCCAAAGTTACGGAACGACGGAGCGATGCGTGAAACCACTAACAACTAACTCTGGCCGGAACAACAACAACAACTCCGCCAGTCGAAATGTCGAGAAAAAAGTCGAAATTTCGAGAAAAAAGATGAAATTTCCAGAAAAAAGTCGAAATGTCAAGAAAAAAGTCGAAATGTCGAGAAAAAAGTCGAAATTTCAAGAAAAAAGTCGAAATGTGGTTACGGTTACGGGCCGTGGTTACGGTTACGGGCCGTGGTTACGGTTACGGGCCGTGGTTACGGTTACGGGACGTGGTTACGGGCCGTGGTTACGGGCCGTGGTTACGGTTACGGGCCGTGGTTACAGACCGTGGTTACGGTTACGGGCCGTGGTTACGGTTACGGGCCGTGGTTACGGTTACGGCTTCCAGCGCCAGTTCACGGAGAACCGGCCACTTCCTGTCCACTCGGGTCCACCGTAGAGGACGGTTCAGGAGCAGGACTGGAGCCTGGCTAACAAACCCGGCTTAAGTTTTTAGTTTTGGCCAAAAACTAGTTTTGATGATGCAGAATACTGAAACTGTAGGCTGAAGCACAGCAGAGAGGGCTGCAGGTTGACTTTCTCACTTAAACACAGGGAAGAGGCAAGTTTAAATGCATGATTTATTTATTTATTAAATTATAAACCTGGAAAAAAGTTCCACTTTAATATGAGCTTTTTTTTACCACTGCTGGTACGACGGGGGATGATGCAGGGAGGCAGCGGGTCCTTAAAAAGTATGGGGATATATCGCAAATATAGCTTAAATTAAAATAATCTTAAAGTAAATTCAAGTACTTTAATAAATAATAAAATAAATAAAATAACAGAATAAAAAATAAATTAAAATTAATAAAAAATAGCTTAAATTAAAATAATCTTAAAGTAAATTCAAGTACTTTAATAAATAATAAAATAAAGGAAATAATAACAAAATAAAAAAATTAATAAAGCACAATTAGCACAACATTTCAAGCCTTTGTACTTTTCTTTTTTAACCAGCAGAACTAGAACAAACATGAACTCATAGAAACTCTGTGTGTGTTTGAGTCTGTGTAAATGTGACAAAACATGCAAAAACAAACATTTTTCCCAAAGAATCACCCAGTGATGTCATGAGATTGACGCGTACGCGGATAAAATGGATAAAAGAAAAGTAACAGCTCAACGTAGCCTAATGTAGCGGAGGAAGAGGAACAGTTTCTTCTTCACAAATCTACTCAAGTAAAAGTACAAAGTATAGTGATTCAAAACTACTCCTAAAAGTACAACATTTCCCAAAACTTACTCAAGTAAATGTAACGGAGTAAATGTAACTCGTTACTACCACCTCTGCTCCCTGCCCACTGAGCGTGTGCGGGACTGAGCGTGTGCGGGACTGAGCGTGTGCGGGACTGAGCGTGTGCGGGACTGAGCGTGTGCGGGACTGAGCGTGTGCGGGACTGAGCGTGTGCGGGACTGAGCGTGTGCGGGACTGAGCGTGTGCGGGACTGAGCGTGTGCGGGACTGAGCGTGTGCAGGACTGAGCGTGTGCAGGACTGAGCGTGTGCAGGACTGAGCGTGTGCAGGACTGAGCGTGTGCAGGACTGAGCGTGTGCAGGACTGAGCGTGTGCAGGACTGAGCGTGTGCAGGACTGAGCGTGTGCAGGACTGAGCGTGTGCAGGACTGAGCGTGTGCAGGCCGGGCCTCGTGTCCGCTAACGGCGGTGAGAGACGGATCACCCTCCGTCCTCCCTCGCTCCTCTCCTCCGCTCGATCGCCCGGCTGACCTCTCCGTGACCCCGCTGGGGGCCCGGTCCGGTCCGAGGCAGAGGTCAAAGGTCGGGCCTGCAGCAGCCTGGGCTGCTCGTTAGTGAGGGAGTTCTGGTGGTGGAGCGGCTCCTGGAGGTGCTCCGGTACCTGCAGGGTTGCTACGGCAACCACATCCCTCCTCCATCTCCATCCAGGCTGGCACCGAGGACGGTTCTGCTCAGCGTGGCGTCGATGGGGGGGGGGCTCCATTAATTATAGCAGGAGGAAGGAAGTGGCATCTGTTTCCATGACAGCTGTCTGCCCCGGCCCCCCCGTCCCCCCCCGGCCCCCCCGGCCCGTCAGGCTGCAGCAGGAATAAAACAGGAATAAACTCACTGCAGTGAAGTTTAGAGGTGCTGACATCAGCTCTTTTCTGCATTTCAGCTCCCAAACTGAGATTGGTGTCGTAAACAGACACCTGGATCAGACTAGGGGGGGGGAGAGGGTTCTGGACCGGAACCGCAGGGACTCGGCGAGGGTTGTCCCGATCTGGATGTTTTAACTCCCGATCACTTGAGTTTGAGTTTCTGTGGATCCCGATTTGTCCCGATCCGATCACTTTTTTTGGCTCCCGATACATTTCCAATACTTTTTCCCGATCAGATACATTTTGGCAATGAATAAAAAAGAAAAGAAATAGGACTAAAACTCAAATTATCCCAAGTTTCTTTTATCGTCCATTGGAAACAACATGGACATATATTTCAACAAAGATTATCAGCACTGGTGCCACAAAATGTAAAAACATGAATGGGTGGCGTGCCTTCTCCGGGTGGGTGGAGAAGTCCTGCCCCAGGTGGAGGAGTTCAAGTATCTCGTTGTTCACGAGTGAGAGAACGATGGAGCGTGAGATTGACAGATGGATCGGTGCAGCGTCCGCAGTAATGCGGTCGATGTACTGGGCCGTCGTGGTGAAGAGGGAGCTGAGTCGAAAGGCGACGCTCTCGATTTACCGGTCAATCTACGCCCCTACCCTCACCTATGGTCATGAACTTTGGGTAGTGACCGAAAGGACAAGATC
This sequence comes from Cololabis saira, assembly GCF_033807715.1. Lineage (NCBI taxonomy): Eukaryota > Metazoa > Chordata > Actinopteri > Beloniformes > Belonidae > Cololabis > Cololabis saira. Next base: position 38,363,489 of record NC_084604.1, on the reverse strand, counting down.
GCGGATACAAGCGGCCGAGATGAGTTTCCTCCGCAGGGTGGCTGGACGCTCCCTTAGAGATGAGTTTCCTCGCTTAGAGATGAGTTTCCTCCCCAGGGTGGCTGGACGCTCCCTTAGAGATGAGTTTCCTCCCTTAGAGATGAGTTTCCTCCGCAGGGCGGCTGGACGCTCCCTTAGAGATGAGTTTCCTCCGCAGGGTGGCTGGACTCCCTTAGAGATAAGTTTCCTCCCTTAGAGATGAGTTTCCTCCCTTAGAGATGAGTTTCCTCCGCAGGGTGGCTGGACGCTCCCTTAGAGATAGGGTGAGGAGTTCGGTCACTCGGGAGGAGCTCAGAGTCGAGCCGCTGCTCCTTCACATTGAGAGGAGTCAGCTGAGGTGGCTTGGGCATCTGTATTGGATCCGAACTGTTGGTTACTCACCAAACCGTTGGTTCCTCACTGTCGGTTCCTCGCCGGACCGTCGGATCTCCTTCCGCAGCATCAGCTCCGTCACGTGAGCCTGATGTTTACCAGAGCACCATCTGCATCACAGTCTTTTATCTTATCTTATATGGAAAGAAATAAAGTAAATGAGATGGGGGAGGACTAAAGTGTTGGTCCCAGTTAAAACAAAGAAACCTAAGGTGTTAGAAGTCCTGATTAGAGGTGGAAACGTGTCTGTGATCAGGTTATGATCAGGTTATGATCTGGTCACATGACCTCCTCGTGTCTCCTCTGTCGCACCAGAAACTAGAAACCTGACATTTCTGTTTCTGGATCAAAGCCATCGTCGTCTAAATCCCACATTCACCCTCCAACGTACCAACAAAGGCTCTCAGGCAGCTTTATTTGCTTTATTTCAGTTCTAATGAAACCAAACCGCGTTTTAAATCCCCCAGAAGTCTGCTGGGTCGCCACGGCGACGCCTTCCAAACCTCTGAAACTCTTGCTGGAGAGACGGAGGTTCAGGCCCCGTTTACACGAAGAATAAAACGGTGGTGTTTTCATGCGTTTTGGCCGTTCGTTTACACGAAAACGAAGCTCAAATTCACCAAAAACCATCATTTCTGAAAACTCCGTCCAAAGTGTAGATTTTTAAAACCTCCGTCTTCACGTTTGCTTGTAAACGGAGAGAAACGGACATTTAGGCTTCAGAACGTCACATTATGAGACAGAAACGTCACCAGCGTCATGAGTGACACCTGTGGTTACAATTAGTTTGTAACCGTCAATATTTTCTTGTATTTTACCTGTTTTATATTCTAAAGTCACAGTTAAAAGTAACTCCACTTCTCTGTCACTCCAAACGAATGACTCTCGTTCATCTTGGAAGTAACTGGAAGTTACTCGTGTCATTTGTTGATGTTTTTTCCAGGATTCTGATTGGCTAGCATGACTTTATCTTCTCGTTACACTGCCCCCTGTAGGTTTGGCTGCTCATAGCACCTTAACAGCTGTTTATGCAGGTTCCTGGAAATGATGGGATTTTTCTAAACGTAGAGGGGGAAATATGCGTTTTTTCGAAATTTTGAGGAAAAACTCGAGAAAAAAGTCGAAATTTTGAGAAAAAAGTCGAAATTTTGAGAAAGTCGAAATTTTGCGAAAAAAGTCAAAATTTTGAGAAAAAGTCGAAATTTTCCGAAAAAAGTCGAGAAAAAAATCGAAATTTTGAGAAAAAGTCGAAATTTTCAGAAAAAAGGTGAAATGTCGAGAAAAAAGTCGAAAAAAAAGTCAAAATGTTGAGAAGTTACTCCACTTCTCTGTCACTCCAAACGAAAGACTCTCGTTCATCTTGAAAGTAACTGGAAGTTAACCTTAACGGTGTATTTATGGGTTCGTGTAAAGTATTTTTCAAAATGTAGAGGGGTAAATATCCGTTTTTGAGAAATTTTGAGAAAAAAGTAGAAATTTTTAGAAAAATTTCGACATTTTGAGTGAAAAGTCGAAATAATGAGAAAAAAGTCAAAATGTTGAGAAAAAAGTCGAGAAAAAAGTTGAAATTTTTAGAAAAAAGTCTAAATGTCCAGAAAAAAGTTTTTTTCCAGGATTCTGATTGGCTAGAATGACTTTATCTTCTCGTTACACTGCCCCCTGTAGGTTTGGCTGCTCATGTGTATTTAAATGATGGTATTTTTCAAAACATAGAGATTTCTGAGATGATCCAGGTCCGGGTCTCGTCAGGACTCCTGGTCCTGCAGAACCAGCCCCTGCAGAACCCGGCCCTGCAGAACCCGGCCCTGCAGAACCCGGCCCTGCAGAACCCGGCCCTGCAGAACCCGGCCCTGCAGAACCCGGCCCTGCAGAACCCGGCCCTGCAGAACCGGCCCGGCCCGGCGAGGTGAGGCCAAGGTTGCGGGTGGAGCTGCTGCCGCGGTGCCATCCGTCAGCTGCCAGAGCTGTAATTATGCAGCGGAGCCGACCAAGCGTGAGATGTCATTACACAGATGGAGCTGCAGAGGAGACACGTGTGTGTGTGTGTGTGTGTGTGTGTGTGTGTGTGTGTGTGTGTGTGTGTGTGTGTGTGTGTGTGTGTGTGTGTAGCAGCGTGAGACGGGGCTTGTTCATAATTCTCCATCTGAACACGACGACAGCTTGAATCCTGATATTTTTTACATAAATGTTAGTTTCAGAATTAAAGTCGGTCCAGTTCTGGTTCTGGTTCCGTCATTGATCAGATCTCCAGATTGATCAGGTCTCCAGTATTGATTATTGATCTTTAGAAGCATCAGTGATCATTGATGACCCGGGGAGGGACGTCTGTACGCCGTCGTTTCAGAACATTATTCATCCTCTCCGTCCGACGGGCCAACGCTGCTGATAGAGATTTGATTTGATATTGATTGAAAAGCTTCGATATTGATTCAGTATCAAGTAGAAATACACAAGAGTACCAGATCATCTTTTAAATAATTGCTCCCCGTGCATTTTTCCTGCAGGTCTCTAGTCTGCAGAACATCTGTGTGTTGCGGGCCACGTCCAGACACCAACCGTTTTCTTCTGGGGGCGAACCCGGCCCAGTTTGCACATTAGGGATCCGTCGGGCTTAGTGTCGGCTCCGGTGGTTACGCAGGGTTGTCGTAATTATAATAATAATAATAACTTTTGTCTCTTTGCTTTTCCAAGTATTTTATTATTATTATTATTATTATTATTATTATTATTATTATTATTATTATTATTATTATTATTATTATTAATAATAATAATAATAATAATAATAATAATAATAATAATAATAATAATAACTTTTGTTGCTTTCCTGTGTTCCAGGTTTATTATTACTCCACTGGTTCTTGGGGTAACCGTACGGGTCACTGTTTAGTTCAGGGGTCGGCAACCCAAAATGTTTTAGATCCATATTGGACCAAAAACACAAAAACAAATATGTCTGGAGCCGCAAAAAATGAAAAGTCTTGTATCAGCCTTAGAATGAAGAAACACATGCTGCATGTTTCTATATTAGTTATAACTGGGGGAGATTTTTTTTCATTATGCACTTCAAGAAAAAAGTCCAAATGTCGAGAAAAAAGTGAAAATGTCGAGAAAAAAGTAGAAATGTCAAGATTAATTTTGAAGTACAATCTTGAGACAAAAGTCGAAATGTCGAGAAAAAAGTCAAAATTTTGAGAAAAAAGTCGAAATTTTGAAAAAAAAGTCGAAATGTCTAGAAAAAAGTCGAAATTTTGAGACAAAAGTCAAAATGTCGAGAAAAAAGTCGAAATGTTGAGAAAAAAGTCAAAATGTCGAGAAAAAAGCAGAAATTTCGAGAAAAAAGTAGAAATGTCGAGAAAAAAGTCAAAATATCGAGATCAAAAAGGAAAGGAAAAAGTAAGAAAAAAGAGAAAAAAAAGGAAAAAAAGGAAAAAAGAAGAAAAAATTGAAAAAAGAAGAAAGAAAAGGAAAAAAGAGAAAAAAAAGAAGAATAAAAGAAGAAAAAAAGGAAGATAAAAAGGGAAAAAAGGGGAAAAAAGGTCAAACATTTTTTATAAAGCTCCAGGAGCCACTAGGGCGGCGCTGAAGAGCCGCAGGTTGCCGACCCCTGGTCTAGTCCAACTGCCTTTAATTCAAGCCCATAATCGTCTGTTATCCCGTCTTCTCCACTAGTTGCAGACATTTTTACCACTCAGCATCCCCACCTCCCCGGGAACGAACCCTCGCGTGGCTCGTCGCCGCGGCGACGGAGGAATCCTGGCGTCGGAGCCGCCGTAGAGAAACATCCAGAGATCCGGGGTGGGAACAGGCGGCTGACGGCGGCACTTTCACCTCCTCATCAGAACCGACGCGCGGCTGCTTTCTAATTGCTGCTTTCAGCGTTTGAACTCGGCACCGCCAGGCCCCGGCGTCCTCATTACCAGCAGAAGGGGATTGTGGGTAATATCTGCGGGGGTTCCACGGCACGCTGGGAGCGCTGATGTTTGAGGATCCAGGAAACAGGAGGAGGGAGACGGAGGAGACGGAGGAGAGGACGGGGGGCGTTTGAAGACAGAAGATAAAGATAGACGGAGGGGGGAGGAAGAGGAGCGTCTGAACAGCTGATCACCTGATACATGAAGAGGATTTGATGTATTGATCAGGATGCTTTAACAACCTTAACAAAGCTGAGGGTCGAGGACTGTGGACGTGAGAACGATGTAGTTACTCCAGCGGCCACTAGAGGCCCCCAAAGAGTCGCCTCCATTGATCGGGACGTCCAACTTAACAGTCCAACATTGATTTGATGTATAACACACCTGGGTGCATGTTACGGTTCGGGCCGCATTAACGGCCAAAGAAATGGCAGAAAAAAGTCGAAATGTCGAGAAAAAAGTCAAAATATTGAGAAAAAAGTCAAAATTTCGAGAAAAAAGTCAAAATATTGAGAAAAAAGTCGAAATTTCGAGAAAAAAGTAGAAATGTCAAGATTAATTTTGAAGTACAAACTTGAGACAAAAGTCAAAATGTTGAGAAAAAAGTCGAAATATTGAGAAAAAAGTAGAAATATTGAGAAAAAAGTTGAAATTTCGAGAAAAAAGTAGAAATGTCAAGATTAATGTTGAAGTACAAACTTGAGAAAAAAGTCAAAATGTCGAGAAAAAAGTTGAAATATTGAGAAAAAAGTCGAAATGTCGAGAAAAAAGTCGAAATGTCGAGAAAAAAGTCGAAATGTCGAGAAAAAAGTCAAAATGTCGAGAAAAAAGTTGAAATATTGAGAAAAAAGTTGAAATTTCGAGAAAAAAGTTGAAATGTCAAGATTAATGTTGAAGTACAATCTTGAGACAAAAGTCGAAATGTCGAGAAAAAATCAAAATTTCGAGAAAAAAGTCGAAATGTCGAGAAAAAAGTCGAAATGTCGAGAAAAGAGTTGAAATATTGAGAAAAAAGTTGAAATATTGAGAAAAAAGTCAAAATTTCGAGAAAAAAGTTGAAATTTCGAGAAAAAAGTTGAAATGTCAAGATTAATGTTGAAGTACAATCTTGATACAAAAGTCGAAATGTCAAGAAAAAATCGAAATTTTGAGAAAAAAGTTGAAATATCGAAATTAAAAAGCAAAGGAAAAAGTAAGAAAAAAGAGAATAGATTGTGCCAAAATGACATGATTAATTCAAAATGGCCGACTTCCTGTTCGGTTTCGGCCATGGTGCTAAGAGACTTTTCTTTAAGTTGCGACATGATACAGGTGTGTACCGATTTTCGTGCATGTACGTCAAACCGTATTGTGGGGCTTGAGGCACAAAGTTTTCTAGGGGGCGCTGTTGAGCCGTTAGGCCACGCCCATTAATGCAAACCATTAAATTTGATGTATTGATCACTGTGAACCGTTCAGGATGCTTTAACAACCTTAACAAAGCTGAGACTGTGGACGTGAGAACGGTGTAATTACTTCAGCGGCCACTAGAGGCCCCCAAAGAGTCACCTCCATTGATCGTCTAAACGTCCAACTTAAAGGAGCTTGAGGCTCCTTTTAAGAAATGAGACTCTCTAGCGCCACCCTTCACCACGACGGCCGTTGGGGGTACTGCAGCCAACAGTGAAGCCGGCACGGGAGAACGGGGAGAACGTGCATGCAGCGTCATGTGACGTCACATCCGCAGGACAGCGCGGGAAATTCGGGACCGAATTGCAGCACATTTTGCAGCACACAGCCTGTTCAAGGCAACGGAGAGATACGCTAGAGGAATCATTCTTTTGGGTTTGGAACGCTTCATCTGACATTATTACTAGAAAACTTAAAATGTATACGGATTTTTTTCATAAATCTTGCCACAATCCGGACTCAATAAACAACAGGCCCCTTTCACAGAGAGGGTGCAAGCGCAGACCGCGCTGCGCAAACCCTGTCCGAATTGAACATTGTTTAATTTCACCGTGCCGCGCTGGGACGACATCTCGGCACGTCCAATAGAGAAGGTGGTGGAGGCTGCACCGACACTTCTCCTTGCACCGCGACAGCACATACACATGAATGGAGTTGTGTTGGTTGCTGTGTGGATTATGTTCTCACTACAAATAAAAAAAATGAACCGCTCCAGGTCTGGAATGGAATCGGGCCGAGAACCTAACCCTAACCTCTCCTAGGAGATCCTGGCTCGCTTGTTTTGTACCGTTTCAGAGCGCGATTGCTGTGTTCACATGTACCAAACGTTCCGATCTTTAGGGGGAAACGCTCCCTGTTCCGGAACAACTGCTCCAAACGGGACAGGTGTGAAAGCACCCTAAAAGACAGGTTGTCTCCTCCTCCCATGATGCTTTGCTGCTTATCTGAAAATGTCTCCGTCTCCCAGTCTTGCTGTTGCCGTTGGTCTGAATAACTTAGACCCCTCCACTTACGTAAGTGGTTCTTTCCTCTAGACCAGCAAAGAGTTGGTACCTTGGAACCGGAACCAGTTCTTTGTCAGTGGAAACAGAAAGCCCGGTTCCAAACTCAGCACTGGCCCAGAACCAGAACCAGAACCAGAACCAGAATTTGAACCAGAACCAGAATTTTAACCAGAACCAGAACCAGAACCAGAACCAGCCCTGGAACTGGTTTGGTGGAAAGGGGGTAACATGGGCCTCAGTCGTGAACGCTGCAGGGTGTCTGTGCGTTTGCTGGAACGTCCTCTCCTGAGGACAGCCTGGTCCAGATGAAACTGACAGAAGCGAGAGCTGCAGGTCCAAACCCGTCTGCCGCTCCGACTCTGCGGATCCGACCGATCGATCAGCAGCTGCAGCTTCAGAGCCGATAGATCTAACTCAAACAAACCTCAGAGACGATCGATGACTCAGACTAACGTATTCAGGTGAGGGGGGTGGTGTGTGGGTGTGTGTGTGTGTGTGTGTGTGTGTGTGAGTGTGTGTGTGTGTGTGTGTGTGTGTGTGTATGTGTGTGTGTGTGTGTGTGTGTGTGTGTGTGTGTGTGTGTGTGTGTGTGTGTGTGTGTGTGTGTGCGCGTGTGCGTGCGTGCGTGCGTGCGTGCGTGTGAGTGCGTGAGTGTGTGCGTGTCCGACTGATGCATCTCTCGTCTGGTCAGATCTAAGTTGGTGGTTCATGTTCGTAACTCAGACTCTGATGTGAACCATTTCAATTTTTCGTCTTTTTTTTTGCTTTTTGGCATCTAGCGTTGCCACGGTAACACTTTTGACTGAGAAAAGTAATGCCCATCGAGGCACGATGGAGACGCATCCAACGATGTTTGACATGCATGGGTGCATGTTGCGGTTCGGGCCGTATTAACGGACGAAAAAAGCGTGCGGAAAAATAAGAAAAGGGAAACCTTTTCTGTATACCATTATATCGCCTTCATTTTCATGTTTTTCCTCGTTATTCCGGGTGTGTTTTATTTTTTGGGGATTTTTTTTTTCCACATCAGAGCGGGGTCATGCTGTACACCCGCTGGTGCGCAGGGGGGATTTTGTGACTTTAGCTTGTTAGCTAAATGCTAGCAACATTGCCCTTTGGGCCATTCTGACCGATTGCAATATGGTCATGCCATTACTTGGCATGCCCATAATAATAACAACAACCACCACAACAACAGTAGCGACAGAGGACAGCCCGCACCACCACAACAATAACAACCACAAAGTCCGATGACACCACCCACGACTCTCTATATCAAACCATTCAAAAGTTATGGCAGAAAGTAGGAACTATCAAATATGGACCAATCAGATGAAGTGTGGTGCGCTTTTTGGCGTCTAGCGTTGCCACGGTAACGCTTTTGACTGAGAAAAGTAATGCCCGTTGTCGCAGGATGGAGACGCACATTTTGATGTATAACACCTGGGTGTACGTTACGGTTCAGGCCGTATTAACGGCCGAAGAAATGGCATAAATTGCGCCTAAATTACATGATTAATTCAAAATGGCCGACTTCCTGTTGGGTTTCGGCCATGGCGCCAAGAGACTTTTCTTTAAGTTGCGACATGATACAGGTGTGTACCGGTTTTCGTGCATGTACGTCCAACCGTATTGTGGGGCTTGAGGCACAAAGTTTTCTAGGGGGCGCTGTTGAGCCGTTAGGCCACGCCCATTAATGCAAACCATGAAATATCAAATTTTTCACCAGGCCTGGCTTGGTGCAAAATTTGGTGACTTTTTGGGCACGTTTAGGGGGGAAAAAGGCCCTCATTGGTACAAGCCGTGTCTCTGCATGGTTCAATTCAGCTGTAACGAGAGCTGGAATGTTGTATTGTTGACATATTGATCTATCAGACAAACTCCCACCAGAAATTTTATTTATTAATTCTTTTAAAATGCAGCAGCGTGAGCCCCTGACGGACGGGAACCGGTTCCTGGCTGCTGTGTTGGATTCTGGCGCCGGCGTTGAGCCTGGCGCCGGTACCGGTGCACGGCGATGGGGGGGGTTTGGGGCGCGGAGCTGCCGGCGGCGTTAATATGCTGCTCAGGTCTGCAGCAGCCTGAGCTCCAGCAGGCAGCCTGAATCCCAAACACATCCTGCACAAAACATCTTCATCTCCACACGCAGCAGCAGCAGCAGCCGGGTTTGTGCAGCTGCACCGTCGTGATCACCCCCCCCGTCTCACCAGGGGGGCGATGGGGGACCTGGTCTTCGTTAGACCAGAACCCCGGCAGCCAGTCCTGCTGCATCACGGAGAGCTGGGAGCCCGAGCCTCTGGGGGAGCCCCGGGGCCAGCGGTACATCTGAATATTTCTACATAAATTACCTCGGGTTCGGCTCATTTCCTCACTCAGCATCAAGTGTTTCACTTCACTCGCTTCGGGGGGAAAGGAGCTTCCTGTCAGACTCCACTTAGCAGGGCTGGCGTTATCGTCTGGGCTGGTGGAGGCAGGAATATCTCAAGTTAGGAGCCATTTTACTTTACTAACCTCCTAATTAGCCAAACACGGGACGCTAACGGGTGCTGCAGTCGTCCACCAGACCCTGAGAGAGGGAACAGGTTCAGGCCCCGTTTACACGGAGCAAAAACGGTGGTGTTTTCATGCGTTTTGTTCGTTCGTTTACACGAAAAACGAGGCTCAAAGTCACCAAAAACCATCATTTCTGAAAACTCCGGCCAAAGTGGAGATTTTCAAAAACCCTGTCTTCAAGTTTGCTTGTAAACGGAGAGAAACGGACATTTAGGCTTCAGAACGTCACATTATGAGACAGAAACGTCACCAGCGTCATGAGTGACACCTGTGTTTACAATTAGTTTGTAACCGTCAATATTTTCTTGTATTTTACCTGTTTTATATTCTAACGTCACGCTTAAAAGTAACTCCACTTCTCTGTCACTCCAAACCAAAGACTCTTGTTCATCTTGGAAGTAACTGGCAGTCGAGGCTGATTTATGGTTCCGCGTTACACCAACGCAGACCCTACGGCGTAGGGAACGCGGCGACGTGCACCGTACGTAGGCTACGCTGCCGATTTAACGCAGAAGAAATTTTGAGAAAAAAGACGAAATGTCGAGAAAAAAGACGAAATTTTGAGAAAAAAGTTGAAATTTTGAGAAAAAAGTCGAAATTTTTAGAAGAAAGTCGAAATTTGTAGAAAAAAGTTGAGAAAAAAGTTGAAATTTTGAGAAAAAAGTCAAAATGTCGTGAAGAAAGTCAAAAGTATGAGAAAAAAGTTGAAATCTTGAGAAAAGAGTCGACATTTTGAGAAAAAAATCAAGAAAAAAGTCGAAATTTTGAGAAAAAAGTCGAAATTTTGAGAAAAAATTCAAGAAAAAAGTCGAAGGTTTGAGAAAAAAGTCAAAATTTTGTGAAAAAAGATGAAATATCGAGAAAAAAGTCGAAATGTCGAGAAAAAAGTCAAAATGTTGAGAAAAAACTCCACTTCTCTGTCACTCCAAACCAAAGACTCTGGTTCATCTTGGAAGTAACTGGAAGTTACTCGTGTCATTTGTTGGTGTTTTTTTCCAGGATTCTGATTGGCTAGCATGACTTTATCTTCTCGTTACACTGCCCCCTGTAGGTTCGGCTGCTCATAGCACCTTAACAGATATTTATGCAGGTTCCTGGAAATGATGGGATTTTTTAAAACGTAGAGGGGGAAATATCCGTTTTTGAGAAATTTTGAGAAAAAGACGAAATGTCGAGAAAAAAGACGAAATTTTGAAAAAAAAGTCAAAATTTTGAGAAAGTCGAAATTTTGCGAAAAAAGTAAAAATTTTGAGAAAAAGTCGAAATTTTGAGAAAAAAGTCGAAATGTTGAGAAAAAAGTCGACAAAAAAGTCAAAATGACGATAAAAAAGTCAAAATGTCAAGAAAAAAGTCAAAATGTTGAGAAGTTACTCCACTTCTCTGTCACTCCAAACGAAAGACTCTCGTTCCGTCTTGGAAGTAACTGGCCGTCAAGGCTGATTTATGGTTCCGCGTTTCACCAACGCAGAGCTACGGCGTAGGGTACGCGGGGACGCCACCGTACGTAGGCTACGCCGTCGATTTAACGCGGAACCATATTATTCAGGCTTCACACGTGTCATTTGTTGATGTTTTTTTCCAGGATTCTGATTGGCTAGCATGACTTTATCTTCTCGTTACACTGCCCCCTGCAGGTCTGGCTGCTCATAGCACCTTAACAGATATTTATCCGGGTTCGTGTAAACAAGGATATTTTTCAAAACGTAGAGGGGGAAATATCCGTTTTTGTAAATACCCGGCTACGTGTAAATGTGGCCTTAGTCTCCTGACTGTAAGACCAACCTGATCTCACCAAAATCCGTGAAATGTCCACAACCTCTCACCACTTTTTTCCGTGGCACCAACACGGAAATGGTATAATTCCGTGTGAGCACCACGGATATTGTACCATGCAAAGTCAATGGGCTCCGTTGACGTGATATATACACGGATTATTACATTATTATTATGTAAATATTATTCTCTATTATAGTGGCTAAGTTATGAGTTTTTGATGCGCAAGTTACTGTTTGTTGCTGTCAGTTTGTAAAAGCATGTTTTTAACGCTGTTTTAACAGTATTTTAATGGTGTTTTGATGATTTTTAACAGTATTTTGACGGCGAGTATTTAACCGTGTTTTCTAGTATTTAACGTAAATTCGAGTATTTAACCGTGTTGTTTGCTGTCGCCATGACGACGGAGGTGGCGTAAGTGATGTGAAATTATTATTTTTAGCACAAACCACAAGCGTTTCCTACTTCTAACCAATCATAAGTGGTGCATTAACCTAACCAGACCTTAACCAGAGCGTCGTCCAGCCACAAAATATCACTTTTAATTGCTTTTGAACCAGGAAGTGGAGACAGGCGAGACAACGGAGCCCATTGACTTCGCATAGGTACAATATCCGTGGTGCTCACACGGAATTATACCATTTCCGTGTTGGTGCCACGGAAAATAGTGGTGAGAGGTCGTGGGCATTTCACGGATTTTGGTGAGATCAGGTTGCTAAGACCAACTCACAGCCCTTTTCTGGGTGTTTGTGCCGTAAACGAAGACAACAGGGCGGTGAAACGTGCTGCCGGGACCTCAGACGGAGTCCCTGACTCCTCGGAGTAGAAACAACCGCTGCTGACAAGACTCTAGTACCCCGTTTTCCACCAAACCGGTTCCAGGGCCGGTTCTGGTTCTGGCCAAGGTCTGAGTTTGGAACCAGACTTTCTGTTTCCACTGACAAAGAACTGGTTCCTGGCCAGAAAAAAAAATGGTTCCAAGGTAGCACCAACTCTTTGCTGGTCTAGAGGAAAGAACCGCTTACGTAAGCGGAGAGGGCGGAGTTATTAAGACCAACGGCAACAGCAAGACTGGGAGACGGAGACATTTTCAAATCAGAATGAATCTGGATGCAGCAAAGCATCATGGGAGGAGGAGGAGACAACCTGTCTTTTAGAGATGTGTCCACGGAGGAGCTACGTGGACCAAGTCCTGTTAGAGCAGATACCTGGTTGTTGCTGCAACTTTCACGTAAACGCAGAGACGTAACTGATGTTAGAAGCGACGTAATGACGTGTCTCTGCTTAGCCATTACTTTGGAACCAACTTCCAATCTGGGTTAAGGAGGCTGACACCACCTCCACCTTTAAAACTAAACTTAAAACCTTTCTGTTTAGTAAAGCCTATAGTTAGTGTTTAGTAAACCTCTAGCTGGTGTTGGTAAATCTCTAGGTAGTGTAAACTCTAGTGTGTTAGAGTCAGTAGTCATAGTTGCAGCTATAGAACAAGACTATAATAGTTAGTCTCAAATATAGCTTGGTGGTAGATATGCTGCTATAGGCCTATGCTGCAGGGGGGACCGACATGATCCAAAACGTACGAAAAAACGTATGAAAAAAACGTACGAAAAAAAAGTACGAAAAAACGTACGACAAAAAAGTACGAAAAAACGTACGAAAAAACATACGAAAAAACGTACAAAAAGACGTACGAAAAAAAAGTAAGAAAAAACGCAAGAAAAATTGTACGAAAAAAACGTACGAAAAAACATACGAAAAAAAAATATGAAAAAAACCTACAAAAAAACGTACGAAAAAACGTACGGAAAAAAAAACTTACGAAAAAACGTACGAAAAAACGCACGAAAAAACGCACGAAAAAACGTACGAAAAAACGTAAAAAAAAAAAAACATACGAAAAAACGTACGAAAAAACGTACGAAAAAACGTACGAAAAAACGTACGAAAAAACGTAAAAAAACATACGAAAAAACGTACGAAAAAACGTAGGAAAAAACGTACGAAAAAAATGTACGAAAAAACGTAGGAAAAAACGCACAAAAAAACGTACGAAAAAACGTACGGAAAAACGTACGAAAAAACGTACGAAAAAGTGTTAGAGTCAGTAGTCATAGTTGCAGCTATAGAACAAGACTATAATAGTTAGTCTCAAATATAGCTTGGTGGTAGATATGCTGCTATAGGCTTATGCTGCAGGGGGCACCGACATGATCCGCTGGGCGGATCCACTTCCTCTCTTCTCCTTTTCCATTTTTATCTATTATAAGTATCTAATAGCTATCGTTTTTGTCCATCGCTCCTGTAGTTTCTTGTGCTGTCCCCCTTTCTCTCTTTTGTGCATGTTTGCAGGCCGGAGCTTCAGGAGCTGCGTGCTGGCCTGCGGTCCCGGTCCCCCCACCCCCTCTGGTCATCCCACTGCTGCTTCCACCTGCCTGCTGTGCTGCTGACGTCCCTGACCCCCAGTCTGGCCTTCGGCAGGAGGGTCCCCCCTTATGATCCAGGTCCTGGTCCAGGTTTCTTCCTCCTAAAGGGGAGTTTTTCTTGCCACTGTTTGGCTTAAGGTTTTTCTCCCACCAGGGGAGTTTTTACCTCCATTCTTTATGTAATAATTGCTCAGGATTTATGTTCTGGATCTCTGGAAAGCGTCTAGAGACATCTGTTGTATTAGACCAGGGGTCGGCAACCCGCAGCTCTAAAGTCGCATGCGGCTCTTTAGCGCCGCCCTAGTGGCTCCTGGAGCTTTTTCAAAAATGTTTTTCCTTTCTTTCTCTTTTTTTTCCTTCTTTGTTTCCTTTTTCTCTCCTTTTTTTCCTTTTGTTCTCTTTTTTTCTTCCTTTTTCCTTTCTTTTTTAATCTCGACATTTCAACTTTCTTCTCGACATTTCGTTCGAGATTGTACTTCAACATTAATCTCGACATTTTGACCTTTTTTCTCAACATTTTGACTTTTTTCCCAACATTTCGACTTTTTTCTCAACTTTTTTCACGAAATTTTGACTATTTCCTCGACATTTCGACTTTTTTCTTAACATTTCGACTTTTTTCTCGAAATTTTGACTTTTTTCTCGACACTTCGACTTTTTTCTCAACATTGTACTTCAACATTAATCTTGACATTTCAACTTTTTCTCAACTTTTTTCTCGAAGTGCATAATGAAAAAAAAATCTTCCCCCAGTTATAACTAATATAGAAACATGCAGCATGTGTTTCTTCATTCTAAGGCTGATACAAGACTTTTCTTTTTTTGCGGCTCCAGATATATTTGATTTTTGTCTCTTTCAACATTTTGGGTTGCCGACCCCTGTATTAGACGCTATACAAATAAAATTGAATTGAATTGAATTGAATTAGCACCCGAGCTGTGGAAAACAAACTGGTTCTCAGCTGGTTCCAAGTTGAACGAGTTGTGAACCAGAACCAGCTCTGGAACCGGTTTGGTGGAAAAGAGGTTAAAGTTACCGCTCATGAAAGCCCCTTTTTCTTTAAAGATCTGCTTAGATATCTTTTAGTGTGTGTGGAGATAATGGAAGACTAAGTAAGTTGCACCTGAAAGTATAAATCTGTCATTTGATCCTGTAATTCCCGTTGAAGACCCCCCCCCCATCTGAGATCCAGTCAGGTTCAGTTCTGAGAGGATTTTCAGCCCCGCCGTGTGCAGACGGCTGCAGCTTCACGCAGATTCCCCGGCACGAGCTCGGGGGTGAATCGCTGCAAGCGTCCACAGAAAAGCTCTCGGGCTGCCTGAGAGGAAAAAACCAGAGGAAACACTTTCAGAGCAAAGTTTCCAACCAAAGTCAGATAAAGTGTGAAACTTTTAAAAGTTCAGTGAAGTTTTGAAACGTGTCTGGGGTCGTGCAGCGAATCAGAAATGAGATGCTGCATCCAGAAAACGACTGGGACTTGGATCTGGTTCCCTTTAAGATTTATTCATCTATTATCCATCTATTATCGGTTTCTTTTAGGGTTTTAGGGTTGCCACCTTTCAGAAATAGAAATAAGGGACGCCCCGATTTCAGCAGCACAGGCACCAAAAAAAAGGGACATCCCCAAAACTTCTAAACTGCTTAGAAATGTATTTATTTTATATGAAAAAACAATGCTTTAATTTAAAGTTTAAAGTGCTTTAATAGCATTGAACTTGCATGACTGTACAGACAGACAACTATATAGCAGCTGAACTAGCCTCTTAGGCTATTATATTATATTACATTACATTACATTACATTGTATTGTATTGTATTGTATTGTATTGTATTATATTATATTATATTATATTATGCTATATATGTTTGTAGATGTATAATAAAGCTAGAGGTGAAGGTCGGAAAATTAGAATATGGTGTAAAAGTTAATTTATTTCAATAATTCAACTTAAAAGGTGAAACTAATACATGTTTACATAGTCTCATTACAGGCAAATCAAGATATGTTCACCCTTTAGTTGTTATAATTTCGATGATTGAATTGTTTATTGATTTCATAAAATATTCCAATTTTTTGAGATTTTTTATTTGGGGTTTTCATAAACTGTGAGTCATAATCATCAAAATTATAACAAATAAAGGCTTGAAATATGTCACTTTGAATGTAGTGCGATGTAATATATTTGTTTCACCTTTAGTTAAATTTACTACGAATGACATTTTGCAATATATTCAAATTTTACGACCTGCACCTGTAGATTATTACATCAATAAATAAGAGCATAATATGTGTCTGTATTGGTTCAATAAGGAAAGCAACTTTTAATTCTCAATTAGATTAATTGTATCAATTAATCGTAAAGATTACCTATTTCAAATAATAATAATAATAATGAATTTAACTTGTAATTCAAATCTCAAAGTGCTGCACTTATTCATTATTAATTCATACACATTCTCACTGGTGGTGGTAGCTACGTTAGTAGCCGCAGCTGCTACGTTTGTAGCCACAGCTGCTACATTTGTAGCCACAGCTGCTACGTTAGTAGCCGCAGCTGCTACATTTGTAGCCACAGCTGCTACTTTGTAGCCACAGCTGCTACATTAGTAGCCACAGCTGCTACGTTAGTAGCCGCAGCTGCTACATTTGTAGCCACAGCTGCTACTTTGTAGCCGCAGCTGCTACATTTGTAGCCACAGCTGCTACATTTGTAGCCACAGCTGCTACGTTTATAGCCACAGCTGCTACGTTTGTAGCCACAGCTGCTACGTTAGTAGCCACAGCTGCCACGTTTGTAGCCACAGCTGCTACGTCTGTAGCCACAGCTGCTACGTTGGTAGCCACAGCTGCTACGTTTGTAGCCACAGCTGCTATGTTAGTAGCCACAGCTGCTACGTTTGTAGCCACAGCTGCTACATTTGTAGCCACAGCTGCTACGTTTGTAGCCACAGCTGCCCTGCAGACTGACAGAAGTGTGGCTGCCATATTCGACCACCACCAAACATTCAAACACATTCACACGGGTAAGGTGGGTAAGGTGTCTTGCCCAAGGACACTACGACAGCAAACTGGGACAGAGCGGGATTCAAACCGCCGACCTTCCGATCATTGGACGACCCGCTCTACCACCTGAGCTACTGCCGCCCCATATCTAATGTCTAATAGTCTAATGACCCCTGTTCCACCAACAGGGGTCAGAACCGTTCTGCTGGGAACCGTGCTGATCCTCATCCTGCCATCGCTACAGATCTGGTTTTATTTAGAGTCACTCTGGGACACAAACCTGCAGAAATCCTGCTGAGACATTTCAATGTTGCTCCTCTATTTCTGTCAGACTGAGATCTCCGTCAGAGACGCTGCCGTCTCCATCTCTCTCTCCGTCTCTCCGTCTCTCCGTCTCTCAGTTGTATTAAATGTTCATCAGACTCCTGCTGCTCCGCTGCTCCAAATCTTCTCATTCTTTAGACGGAGATCTGGAAGAAGAAACCTGTTCAGAGACGCAGCAGGATCCCGGTACGACGGGGAGGATCCAGAATACGTTAGAGATGAAGGCGTCTGTGATCACGGCTTCACTTTTACTGCCGTTCTCAAGTATTTCTGGGTAACGGTGGAAGTTCGGGGGAGGAGGGCTGAGACAGAACTGGTATAAAGAGTCAGATTAACTGAATGTTGACGTTGTCGGCTTCCCACTTCGTGGGTGTTCCAGTTACAACATCCGTGTAGGACGTTCACCAACCAGGAAGTGGCTGGAGCTGGAGTTGGAGCTGGAGTTGGAGTTTAAACGTGGTGAACTTCAGAAATTTGACCTTAGGTGAGAATATCATCAAACTTGGAGAAGGAACCGGATCCAGAGATCCGGATCAATACCAGAACTCTCCACCTTCTGACAGACTGATGCAGATTCCTGCACAAACAGTCTTTATACAGTTTTAGTGCATAATTTAACGTTAAAACGACCTGTAAATGATGTTTTTACGCATCAAACATCAGATAATTATCAGTTTATGTTCCTGCAAACACGTTAAAACCCTTGTGCTGTCTTTGGGTCAAGGAAGGAGGAAGGAAGGAAGGAAGGAAGGAAGGAAGGAAGGAAGGAAGGAAGGAAGGAAGGAAGGAAGGAAGGAAGGAAGGAAGGAAGGAAGGAAGGGAAGAAGGGAGGAAAGAAGGAAGGAAGATAACAAGGAAGGAAAGAAGGGAGGAAGGAAGGAAGGAAGGAAGGGAGGAAGGAAGGAAGGAAGGAAGGAAGGAAGGAAGGAAGGAAGGAAGGAAGGAAGGGAAGAAGGGAAGAAGGGAGGAAAGAAGGAAGGAAGATAACAAGGAAGGAAAGAAGGGAGGAAGGAAGGAAGGAAGGAAGGGAGGAAGGAAGGAAGGAAGGAAGGAAGGAAGGAAGGAAGGAAGGAAGGAAGGAAGGAAGGAAGGAAGGAAGGAAGGAAGGAAGGGAAGAAGGGAGGAAAGAAGGAAGGAAGATAACAAGGAAGGAAAGAAGGGAGGAAGGAAGGAAGGAAGGAAGGGAGGAAGGAAGGAAGGAAGGAAGGAAGGAAGGAAGGAAGGAAGGAAGGAAGGAAGGAAGGAAGGAAGGAAGGAAGGAAGGAAGGAAGGGAGAAAACAAGGAAAGAATGTACAAGGGGAGAAAAGAAGGAAGGAAGAAGGAAGGAGAGAGCAGGAGGAAAGAAGGAACAGGAGAATTAGGTCATTTTGACCCAAAGACAGTACAAGGGTAAAAGGTTTGAAATTGAAGTAAATGTTGTACTTTTGGTTATGGATTTGGTAGTTTCCTGTTTTATTTTGAAGCCCGTGTTTGTTATGGTTTTGGGAGTTTCCTGTTTTATTTTGAAGCCCGTGTTTGTTATGGTTTTGGGAGTTTCCTGTTTTATTTTGAAGCCCGTGTTTGTTATGGTTTTGGTAGTTTCCTGTTTTATTTTGAAGCCCGTGTTTGTTATGGTTTTGGTAGTTTCCTGTTCTATTTTGAAGGCCGTGTCTTTGTGTTTCAGTTCCTGTTTCCATCTGCCCTGATTGTCTGCACCTGTGTCTCATTAGCCTTTCTGTTTCCTCCCTCCGTGTTTTCCAAGTCAGGTTTTTTGTAGTTTTTGATTCTTGTTGAAGCTCTGTTTTTATTTGTATCCTGCTCAGCAGCGTTTTGGTTTTGTTTAAGTTAAATAAATCACATTTTTTGGAACTCCTACCTCCTGCTCTCCTACATCTGATTCCCACTCCAACCGCAATTCCAAACACGTTTGTGACCAAACTGTCAAAGTTAACGCGTTAATAACGCGCTAACTTAACGTGCTCTTAACGCCGACATTTTTTTTAACGCACGATTAACGCGCAGGATAAAAAAAAACAAAAAAAAAAAAACATTATCTAATTTCTGTTGGTCGACGGCACCGTAGCTTGTGGAAAATATGGTGATTACTACGTGAACTTTTTTGAAAAGTGAGGAAAGATGGAGAATGAAAAGGGACTTTTGAACGGCTAGTTCACTTTCAAAAAGATGCAGATGGTTCGCTGGACAAAACTAAAGTTATTTGTATGTCGATTTAAAATAAAATTACCATTGAAGTACGTCCAGTCTTAAATAACTCTTGCAACCAAACACACGACGGATGCAGACACGCCCTCCCCTCCCCCCCTCGTCAAAAGCAGACAGTTAAACTCGCTGCTGTTACATGTGCACTTTATTTGTTTGTAATATATTTTTTGTATCCCCCTGTTTTGATCCACTTAGGAGAGGGGGATATTTTTTTAGCCTTTTATTTTCCTCCATATGAGGTTAGACATAATTATATGGAACATTTAACTGACCAATGCACTTCTTGTACAATGTTTGTGATGCATATGGTTCATTGTTTTAAATTGAGCTGCCTAAAAAAACAAAGAATCTTAAGTTAGTCTTTACAAGAGTAAAGTTGGGACTACATTGTGTTTGTATTTATGAATGAATGTTACATTCAGGTCAAAAGCTTTTTTTTTTGTGGAAAGTTGAATAAACATTGGCATAAAGCAGCATATTTGCCATTTGTCAAGTTAACAGTATTAAAAAGTTTTAAAAAATACCTTAAGGTAATTTATAACAGCAAAAATGAGTGAATAAATGTGCGATTAATATGCAATTATTATGCAATTAATCGCGAGTTAACTATGGACAACATGCCATTAATAAACAGCCCTAGACCAAACCGTTTCCACACTGAAGCCACCGTGGGGGTTTATAAAGGTTTATCATACCAGCCGTCACTGATGAGGAAAGACCGATAAAAGCCGTCACTGAGGCCTCGTTGGTTTCTCCTCCTCCAACCGTCTCGTATCAGAATCCCCGTCTCCGCGGGCAACCGCCGGGTGATTGATGGCGGCGGCGTCTGCGGCCTCAGCCTCCCTGTGAGGGATGCAGAAGGGCTGCCTGTTTCCACGGTGACGGCAGACACGCCCCCACCTGCCGGGGAGATAAAGGAAGAGGATTCTCCCCCAGATTTCAGTTTGGGTGTTTGACTGCTGACGAGGGGGTTATTTATTAATAATTTAGAGGTTTATGGTTCGTTGTGATGCTTGTTTGGTGGATCTAACTGCTCCGTAACTGCTGGTTATCTTCAAACAGCCCCTGAACACCAGTAACTAGGCAACACGTGAGGGAAGGTGAGAGAACATCTTTATTCCCTCAGAAACAACTTCTGAGAGAGATTCAGGCGTTATTGATCCTAGTAGACGGGGGATGAGGTGGAGGTGGAGGTGATGGAGGTATTTATGGAGGTGATGGAGGTGGTGGAGGTATTTATGGAGGTATTTATGGAGGTGATGGAGGTGATGGAGGTATTTATGGAGGTATTTATGGAGGTGATGGAGGTGATGGAGGTATTTATGGAGGTATTTATGGAGGTGATGGAGGTGGTGGAGGTATTTATGGAGGTATTTATGGAGGCGATGGAGGTGATGGAGGTATTTATGGAGGTATTTATGGAGGCGATGGAGGTGATGGAGGTATTTATGGAGGTAGTTATGGAGGCGATGGAGGTGGTGGAGGTATTTATGGAGGTGATGGAGGTATTTATGGAGGTGGTGGAGGTATTTATGGAGGCGATGGAGGTGGTGGAGGTATTTATGGAGGTGATGGAGGTATTTATGGAGGTGATGGAGGTATTTATGGAGGTGATGGAGGTATTTATGGAGGTGGTGGAGGTATTTATGGAGGTGATGGAGGTATATATGGAGGTGATGGAGGTGATGGAGGTATTTATGGAGGTGATGGAGGTGATGGAGGTATATATGGAGGTGATGGAGGTATTTATGGAGGTGGTGGAGGTATTTATGGAGGTGATGGAGGTATTTATGGAGGTGATGGAGGTATTTATGGAGGTGATGGAGGTATTTATTGAGGTGATGGAGGTATTTATGGAGGTGATGGAGGTATTTATGGAGGTGGTGGAGGTATTTATGGAGGTGGTGGAGGTATTTATGGAGGTGATGGAGGTGGTGGAGGTATTTATGGAGGTGATGGAGGTATTTATGGAGGTGATGGAGGTATTTATGGAGGTGATGGAGGTATTTATGGAGGTGATGGAGGTATTTATGGAGGTGGTGGAGGTATTTATGGAGGTGGTGGAGGTATTTATGGAGGTGGTGGAGGTATTTATGGAGGTGGTGGAGGTATTTATGGAGGTGATGGAGGTATTTATGGAGATGATGGAGGTATTTATGGAGGTGGTGGAGGTATTTATGGAGGTGGTGGAGGTGATGGAGGTATTTATGGAGGTGATGGAGGTGATGGAGATGATGGAGGTATTTATGGAAGTGATGGAGGTATTTATGGAGGTGGTGGAGGTATTTATGGAGGTGGTGGAGGTATTTATGGAGGTGGTGGAGGTATTTATGGAGGTGATGGAGGTATTTATGGAGGTGATGGAGGTATTTATGGAGGTGGTGGAGGTGATGGAGGTATTTATGGAGGTGATGGAGGTATTTATGGAGGTGATGGAGGTGATGGAGATGATGGAGGTATTTATGGAGGTGGTGGAGGTATTTATGGAGGTGATGGAGGTATTTATGGAGGTGATGGAGGTATTTATGGAGGTGGTGGAGGTGGTGGAGGTATTTATGGAGGTGATGGAGGTGGTGGAGGTATTTATGGAGGTGATGGAGGTATCTATGGAGGTGGTGGAGGTGGTGGAGGTATTTATGGAGGTGATGGAGGTGGTGGAGGTATTTATGGAGGTGGTGGAGGTGATGGAGGTATTTATGGAGGTGATGGAGGTGATGGAGATGATGGAGGTATTTATGGAGGTGGTGGAGGTATTTATGGAGGTGATGGAGGTATTTATGGAGGTGATGGAGGTATTTATGGAGGTGATGGAGGTATTTATGGAGGTGGTGGAGGTATTATGGAGGTGATGGAGGTATTTATGGAGGTGATGGAGGTATTTATGGACGTGGTGGAGGTATTTATGGAGGTGATGGAGGTATTTATGGAGGTGATGGAGGTATTTATGGAGGTGATGGAGGTATTTATGGAGGTGGTGGAGGTGGTGGAGGTATTTATGGAGGTGATGGAGGTGGTGGAGGTATTTATGGAGGTGATGGAGGTATCTATGGAGGTGGTGGAGGTGGTGGAGGTATTTATGGAGGTGATGGAGGTGGTGGAGGTATTTATGGAGGTGGTGGAGGTGATGGAGGTATTTATGGAGGTGATGGAGGTGATGGAGATGATGGAGGTATTTATGAGGAGGTGGTGAGGTATTTATGGAGGATGGAGGTATTTATGGAGGTGATGGAGGTATTTATGGAGGTGATGGAGGTATTTATGGAGGTGGTGGAGGTATTTATGGAGGTGATGGAGGTATTTATGGAGGTGATGGAGGTATTTATGGAGGTGATGGAGGTATTTATGGAGGTGATGGAGGTATTTATGAGTGAGGATGGAGGTATTTATGGAGGTGATGGAGGTATTTATGGAGGTGATGGAGGTATTTATGGAGGTGATGGAGGTATTTATGGAGGTGGTGGAGGTATTTATGGAGGTGATGGAGGTATTTATGGAGGTGGTGGAGGTATTTATGGAGGTGATGGAGGTATTTATGGAGGTGATGGAGGTATTTATGGAGGTGGTGGAGGTATTTATGGAGGTGGTGGAGGTATTTATGGAGGTGATGGAGGTATTTATGGAGGTGGTGGAGGTATTTATGGAGGTGGTGGAGGTGATGGAGGTATTTATGGAGGTGGTGGAGGTGATGGAGGTATTTATGGAGGTGATGGAGGTATTTATGGAGGTGATGGAGGTATTTATGGAGGTGGTGGAGGTGATGGAGGTATTTATGGAGGTGATGGAGGTATTTATGGAGGTGGTGGAGGTGATGGAGGTATTTATGGAGGTGATGGAGGTATTTATGGAGGTGGTGGAGGTATTTATGGAGGTGGTGGAGGTATTTATGGAGGTGATGGAGGTGATGGAGGTGATGGAGGTATTTATGGAGGTGATGGAGGTATTTATGGAGGTGATGGAGGTGATGGAGATGATGGAGGTATTTATGGAGGTGATGGAGGTATTTATGGAGGTGATGGAGGTGATGGAGGTATTTATGGAGGTGATGGAGGTATTTATGGAGGTGATGGAGGTATTTATGGAGGTGGTGGAGGTATTTATGGAGGTGATGGAGGTATTTATGGAGGTGGTGGAGGTATTTATGGAGGTGGTGGAGGTATTTATGGAGGTGATGGAGGTATTTATGGAGGTGGTGGAGGTATTTATGGAGGTGATGGAGGTATTTATGGAGGTGGTGGAGGTATTTATGGAGGTGGTGGAGGTGGTGGAGGTATTTATGGAGGTGGTGGAGGTATTTATGGAGGTGGTGGAGGTATTTATGGAGGTGATGGAGGTATTTATGGAGATGATGGAGGTATTTATGGAGGTGGTGGAGGTATTTATGGAGGTGGTGGAGGTGATGGAGGTATTTATGGAGGTGATGGAGGTGATGGAGATGATGGAGGTATTTATGGAAGTGATGGAGGTATTTATGGAGGTGGTGGAGGTATTTATGGAGGTGGTGGAGGTATTTATGGAGGTGGTGGAGGTATTTATGGAGGTGATGGAGGTATTTATGGAGGTGATGGAGGTATTTATGGAGGTGGTGGAGGTGATGGAGGTATTTATGGAGGTGATGGAGGTATTTATGGAGGTGATGGAGGTGATGGAGATGATGGAGGTATTTATGGAGGTGGTGGAGGTATTTATGGAGGTGATGGAGGTATTTATGGAGGTGATGGAGGTATTTATGGAGGTGGTGGAGGTGGTGGAGGTATTTATGGAGGTGATGGAGGTGGTGGAGGTATTTATGGAGGTGATGGAGGTATCTATGGAGGTGGTGGAGGTGGTGGAGGTATTTATGGAGGTGATGGAGGTGGTGGAGGTATTTATGGAGGTGGTGGAGGTGATGGAGGTATTTATGGAGGTGATGGAGGTGATGGAGATGATGGAGGTATTTATGGAGGTGGTGGAGGTTTATGGAGGTGATGGAGGTATTTATGGAGGTGATGGAGGTATTTATGGAGGTGGTGGAGGTATTTATGGAGGTGATGGAGGTATTTATGGAGGTGATGGAGGTATTTATGGACGTGGTGGAGGTATTTATGGAGGTGATGGAGGTATTTATGGAGGTGATGGAGGTATTTATGGAGGTGATGGAGGTATTTATGGAGGTGGTGGAGGTGGTGGAGGTATTTATGGAGGTGATGGAGGTGGTGGAGGTATTTATGGAGGTGATGGAGGTATCTATGGAGGTGGTGGAGGTGGTGGAGGTATTTATGGAGGTGATGGAGGTGGTGGAGGTATTTATGGAGGTGGTGGAGGTGATGGAGGTATTTATGGAGGTGATGGAGGTGATGGAGATGATGGAGGTATTTATGGAGGTGGTGGAGGTATTTATGGAGGTGGTGGAGGTATTTATGGAGGTGATGGAGGTATTTATGGAGGTGATGGAGGTATTTATGGAGGTGATGGAGGTATTTATGGAGGTGGTGGAGGTATTTATGGAGGTGATGGAGGTATTTATGGAGGTGATGGAGGTATTTATGGAGGTGATGGAGGTATTTATGGAGGTGATGGAGGTATTTATGGAGGTGATGGAGGTATTTATGGAGGTGATGGAGGTATTTATGGAGGTGATGGAGGTATTTATGGAGGTGATGGAGGTATTTATGGAGGTGGTGGAGGTATTTATGGAGGTGATGGAGGTATTTATGGAGGTGGTGGAGGTATTTATGGAGGTGATGGAGGTATTTATGGAGGTGATGGAGGTATTTATGGAGGTGGTGGAGGTATTTATGGAGGTGGTGGAGGTATTTATGGAGGTGATGGAGGTATTTATGGAGGTGGTGGAGGTATTTATGGAGGTGGTGGAGGTGATGGAGGTATTTATGGAGGTGGTGGAGGTGATGGAGGTATTTATGGAGGTGATGGAGGTATTTATGGAGGTGATGGAGGTATTTATGGAGGTGGTGGAGGTGATGGAGGTATTTATGGAGGTGATGGAGGTATTTATGGAGGTGGTGGAGGTGATGGAGGTATTTATGGAGGTGATGGAGGTATTTATGGAGGTGGTGGAGGTATTTATGGAGGTGGTGGAGGTATTTATGGAGGTGATGGAGGTGATGGAGGTGATGGAGGTATTTATGGAGGTGATGGAGGTATTTATGGAGGTGATGGAGGTGATGGAGATGATGGAGGTATTTATGGAGGTGATGGAGGTATTTATGGAGGTGATGGAGGTGATGGAGGTATTTATGGAGGTGATGGAGGTATTTATGGAGGTGATGGAGGTATTTATGGAGGTGGTGGAGGTATTTATGGAGGTGATGGAGGTATTTATGGAGGTGGTGGAGGTATTTATGGAGGTGGTGGAGGTATTTATGGAGGTGATGGAGGTATTTATGGAGGTGGTGGAGGTATTTATGGAGGTGATGGAGGTGATGGAGGTATTTATGGAGGTGGTGGAGGTATTTATGGAGGTGATGGAGGTATTTATGGAGGTGATGGAGGTATTTATGGAGGTGATGGAGGTATTTATGGAGGTGATGGAGGTATTTATGGAGGTGGTGGAGGTGGTGGAGGTATTTATGGAGGTGATGGAGGTGGTGGAAGTATTTATGGAGGTGGTGGAGGTGATGGAGATGATGGAGGTATTTATGGAGGTGATGGAGGTGATGGAGATGATGGAGGTATTTATGGAGGTGGTGGAGGTATTTATGGAGGTGATGGAGGTATTTATGGAGGTGGTGGAGGTATTTATGGAGGTGATGGAGGTATTTATGGAGGTGGTGGAGGTATTTATGGAGGTGATGGAGGTATTTATGGAGGTGGTGGAGGTATTTATGGAGGTGATGGAGGTATTTATGGAGGTGATGGAGGTATTTATGGAGGTGGTGGAGGTATTTATGGAGGTGGTGGAGGTATTTATGGAGGTGATGGAGGTATTTATGGAGGTGATGGAGGTATTTATGGAGGTGATGGAGGTGATGGAGGTATTTATGGAGGTGATGGAGGTGATGGAGGTATTTATGGAGGTGATGGAGGTATTTATGGAGGTGATGGAGGTATTTATGGAGGTGATGGAGGTATTTATGGAGGTGGTGGAGGTATTTATGGAGGTGATGGAGGTATTTATGGAGGTGGTGGAGGTATTTATGGAGGTGATGGAGGTATTTATGGAGGTGGTGGAGGTATTTATGGAGGTGATGGAGGTATTTATGGAGGTGGTGGAGGTATTTATGGAGGTGATGGAGGTATTTATGGAGGTGATGGAGGTATTTATGGAGGTGGTGGAGGTATTTATGGAGGTGGTGGAGGTATTTATGGAGGTGATGGAGGTATTTATGGAGGTGGTGGAGGTATTTATGGAGGTGATGGAGGTGATGGAGGTATTTATGGAGGTGGTGGAGGTATTTATGGAGGTGATGGAGGTATTTATGGAGGTGATGGAGGTATTTATGGAGGTGATGGAGGTATTTATGGAGGTGATGGAGGTATTTATGGAGGTGGTGGAGGTGGTGGAGGTATTTATGGAGGTGATGGAGGTGGTGGAAGTATTTATGGAGGTGGTGGAGGTGATGGAGATGATGGAGGTATTTATGGAGGTGATGGAGGTGATGGAGATGATGGAGGTATTTATGGAGGTGGTGGAGGTATTTATGGAGGTGATGGAGGTATTTATGGAGGTGGTGGAGGTATTTATGGAGGTGATGGAGGTATTTATGGAGGTGGTGGAGGTATTTATGGAGGTGATGGAGGTATTTATGGAGGTGGTGGAGGTATTTATGGAGGTGATGGAGGTATTTATGGAGGTGATGGAGGTATTTATGGAGGTGGTGGAGGTATTTATGGAGGTGGTGGAGGTATTTATGGAGGTGATGGAGGTATTTATGGAGGTGATGGAGGTATTTATGGAGGTGATGGAGGTGATGGAGGTATTTATGGAGGTGATGGAGGTGATGGAGGTATTTATGGAGGTGATGGAGGTATTTATGGAGGTGATGGAGGTATTTATGGAGGTGATGGAGGTATTTATGGAGGTGGTGGAGGTATTTATGGAGGTGATGGAGGTATTTATGGAGGTGGTGGAGGTATTTATGGAGGTGATGGAGGTATTTATGGAGGTGGTGGAGGTATTTATGGAGGTGATGGAGGTATTTATGGAGGTGGTGGAGGTATTTATGGAGGTGATGGAGGTATTTATGGAGGTGATGGAGGTATTTATGGAGGTGGTGGAGGTATTTATGGAGGTGGTGGAGGTATTTATGGAGGTGATGGAGGTATTTATGGAGGTGGTGGAGGTATTTATGGAGGTGGTGGAGGTATTTATGGAGGTGATGGAGGTATTTATGGAGGTGGTGGAGGTATTTATGGAGGTGGTGGAGGTATTTATGGAGGTGATGGAGGTATTTATGGAGGTGGTGGAGGTATTTATGGAGGTGGTGGAGGTGATGGAGGTATTTATGGAGGTGGTGGAGGTGATGGAGGTATTTATGGAGGTGATGGAGGTATTTATGGAGGTGATGGAGGTATTTATGGAGGTGGTGGAGGTGATGGAGGTATTTATGGAGGTGATGGAGGTATTTATGGAGGTGATGGAGGTATTTATGGAGGTGATGGAGGTATTTATGGAGGTGATGGAGGTATTTATGGAGGTGGTGGAGGTATTTATGGAGGTGATGGAGGTATTTATGGAGGTGGTGGAGGTATTTATGGAGGTGATGGAGGTATTTATGGAGGTGATGGAGGTATTTATGGAGGTGGTGGAGGTATTTATGGAGGTGGTGGAGGTATTTATGGAGGTGATGGAGGTATTTATGGAGGTGGTGGAGGTATTTATGGAGGTGGTGGAGGTGATGGAGGTATTTATGGAGGTGGTGGAGGTGATGGAGGTATTTATGGAGGTGGTGGAGGTATTTATGGAGGTGATGGAGGTATTTATGGAGGTGATGGAGGTATTTATGGAGGTGGTGGAGGTATTTATGGAGGTGATGGAGGTATTTATGGAGGTGATGGAGGTATTTATGGAGGTGGTGGAGGTGATGGAGGTATTTATGGAGGTGATGGAGGTATTTATGGAGGTGATGGAGGTATTTATGGAGGTGATGGAGGTATTTATGGAGGTGATGGAGGTATTTATGGAGGTGGTGGAGGTATTTATGGAGGTGATGGAGGTATTTATGGAGGTGGTGGAGGTATTTATGGAGGTGATGGAGGTATTTATGGAGGTGATGGAGGTATTTATGGAGGTGGTGGAGGTATTTATGGAGGTGATGGAGGTATTTATGGAGGTGGTGGAGGTATTTATGGAGGTGGTGGAGGTATTTATGGAGGTGATGGAGGTATTTATGGAGGTGGTGGAGGTATTTATGAGGTGATGGAGGTATTTATGGAGGTGGTGGAGGTATTTATGGAGGTGATGGAGGTATTTATGGAGGTGGTGGAGGTATTTATGGAGGTGGTGGAGGTATTTATGGAGGTGATGGAGGTATTTATGGAGGTGGTGGAGGTATTTATGGAGGTGATGGAGGTATTTATGGAGGTGATGGAGGTATTTATGGAGGTGGTGGAGGTATTTATGGAGGTGATGGAGGTATTTATGGAGGTGATGGAAGGTATTTATGGAGGTGCGTGGAGGGTGATGGAGGTATTTATGGAGGTGATGGAGGTATTTATGGAGGTGATGGAGGTATTTATGGAGGTGATGGAGGTATTTATGGAGGTGATGGAGGTATTTATGGAGGTGGTGGAGGTATTTATGGAGGTGATGGAGGTATTTATGGAGGTGGTGGAGGTATTTATGGAGGTGATGGAGGTATTTATGGAGGTGATGGAGGTATTTATGGAGGTGGTGGAGGTATTTATGGAGGTGGTGGAGGTATTTATGGAGGTGATGGAGGTATTTATGGAGGTGGTGGAGGTATTTATGGAGGTGGTGGAGGTGATGGAGGTATTTATGGAGGTGGTGGAGGTGATGGAGGTATTTATGGAGGTGATGGAGGTATTTATGGAGGTGATGGAGGTATTTATGGAGGTGATGGAGGTATTTATGGAGGTGATGGAGGTTATTTATGGAGGTGATGGAGGTATTTATGGAGGTGGTGGAGGTATTTATGGAGGTGATGGAGGTATTTATGGAGGTGATGGAGGTATTTATGGAGGTGGTGGAGGTATTTATGGAGGTGGTGGAGGTATTTATGGAGGTGATGGAGGTATTTATGGAGGTGATGGAGGTATTTATGGAGGTGATGGAGGTGATGGAGGTATTTATGGAGGTGATGGAGTATTTATGGAGGTGATGGAGGTGATGGAGGTATTTATGGAGGTGATGGAGGTATTTATGGAGGTGATGGAGGTATTTATGGAGGTGATGGAGGTATTTATGGAGGTGGTTTTCACACATTATGAGTGTGTGGAGGTATTTATGGACGGTGATTGAGGCTATTTATGGAGGTGGTGGAGGTTATTTACTGGAGGTGATGGAGGTATTTATGGAGGTGGTGGAGGTATTTATGGAGGTGATGGAGGTATTTATGGAGGTGGTGGAGGTATTTATGGAGGTGATGGAGGTATTTATGGAGGTGATGGAGGTATTTATGGAGGTGGTGGAGGTATTTATGGAGGTGGTGGAGGTATTTATGGAGGTGATGGAGGTATTTATGGAGGTGGTGGAGGTATTTATGGAGGTGGTGGAGGTGATGGAGGTATTTATGGAGGTGGTGGAGGTGATGGAGGTATTTATGGAGGTGATGGAGGTATTTATGGAGGCGATGGAGGTATTTATGGAGGTGATGGAGGTATTTATGGAGGTGGTGGAGGTATTTATGGAGGTGATGGAGGTATTTATGGAGGTGGTGGAGGTGATGGAGGTATTTATGGAGGTGATGGAGGTATTTATGGAGGTGATGGAGGTATTTATGGAGGTGATGGAGGTATTTATGGAGGTGATGGAGGTATTTATGGAGGTGGTGGAGGGTATTTATGGAGGTGATGGAGGTATTTATGGAGGTGATGGAGGTATTTATGGAGGTGGTGGGAGGTATTTATGGAGGTGATGGAGGTGATGGAGGTATTTATGGAGGTGGTGGAGGTGATGGAGGTATTTATGGAGGTGATGGAGGTATTTATGGAGGTGATGGAGGTATTTATGGAGGTGATGGAGGTGATGGAGATGATGGAGGTATTTATGGAGGAGGTGGAGGTATTTATGGAGGTGATGGAGGTATTTATGGAGGTGGTGGAGGTATTTATGGAGGTGATGGAGGTATTTATGGAGGTGGTGGAGGTGATGGAGGTATTTACTGGAGGTGGTGGAGGTATTTATGGAGGTGGTGGAGGTATTTTTTGGAGGTGGTGGAGGTATTTATGGAGGTGATGGAGGTATTTATGGAGGTGGTGGAGGTATTTATGGAGGTGGTGGAGGTGATGGAGGTATTTATGGAGGTGATGGAGGTGATGGAGGTATTTATGGAGTATTTATGGAGGTGATGGAGGTGATGGAGGTATTTATGGAGGTATTTATGGAGGTGATGGAGGTGATGGAGGTATTTATGGAGGTATTTATGGAGGCGATGGAGGTGATGGAGGTATTTATGGAGGTATTTATGGAGGCGATGGAGGTGATGGAGGTATTTATGGAGGTTAGTTATGGAGGCGATGGAGGTGGTGGAGGTATTTATGGAGGTGATGGAGGTATTTATGGAGGTGGTGGAGGTATTTATGGAGGCGATGGAGGTGGTGGAGGTATTTATGGAGGTGATGGAGGTATTTATGGAGGTGATGGAGGTATTTATGGAGGTGATGGAGGTATTTATGGAGGTGATGGAGGTATTTATGGAGGTGGTGGAGGTATTTATGGAGGTGATGGAGGTATATATGGAGGTGATGGAGGTGATGGAGGTATTTATGGAGGTGATGGAGGTGATGGAGGTATATATGGAGGTGATGGAGGTATTTATGGAGGTGGTGGAGGTATTTATGGAGGTGATGGAGGTATTTATGGAGGTGATGGAGGTGATGGAGGTATTTATGGAGGTGATGGAGGTATTTATGGAGGTGATGGAGGTATTTATGGAGGTGATGGAGGTATTTATGGAGGTGATGGAGGTATTTATGGAGGTGGTGGAGGTATTTATGGAGGTGGTGGAGGTATTTATGGAGGTGATGGAGGTGGTGGAGGTGGTGGAGGTATTTATGGAGGTGGTGGAGGTATTTATGGAGGTGATGGAGGTGGTGGAGGTATTTATGGAGGTGATGGAGGTATTTATGGAGGTGATGGAGGTATTTATGGAGGTGATGGAGGTATTTATGGAGGTGATGGAGGTATTTATGGAGGTGGTGGAGGTATTTATGGAGGTGGTGGAGGTATTTATGGAGGTGGTGGAGGTATTTATGGAGGTGGTGGAGGTATTTATGGAGGTGATGGAGGTATTTATGGAGATGATGGAGGTATTTATGGAGGTGGTGGAGGTATTTATGGAGGTGGTGGAGGTGATGGAGGTATTTATGGAGGTGATGGAGGTGATGGAGATGATGGAGGTATTTATGGAAGTGATGGAGGTATTTATGGAGGTGGTGGAGGTATTTATGGAGGTGGTGGAGGTATTTATGGAGGTGGTGGAGGTATTTATGGAGGTGATGGAGGTATTTATGGAGGTGATGGAGGTATTTATGGAGGTGGTGGAGGTGATGGAGGTATTTATGGAGGTGATGGAGGTATTTATGGAGGTGATGGAGGTGATGGAGATGATGGAGGTATTTTTGGAGGTGGTGGAGGTATTTATGGAGGTGATGGAGGTATTTATGGAGGTGGTGGAGGTGGTGGAGGTATTTATGGAGGTGATGGAGGTGGTGGAGGTATTTATGGAGGTGATGGAGGTATTTATGGAGGTGGTGGAGGTGGTGGAGGTATTTATGGAGGTGATGGAGGTGGTGGAGGTATTTATGGAGGTGGTGGAGGTGATGGAGGTATTTATGGAGGTGATGGAGGTGATGGAGATGATGGAGGTATTTATGGAGGTGGTGGAGGTATTTATGGAGGTGATGGAGGTATTTATGGAGGTGATGGAGGTATTTATGGAGGTGGTGGAGGTATTTATGGAGGTGATGGAGGTATTTATGGAGGTGATGGAGGTATTTATGGAGATGATGGAGGTATTTATGGAGGTGGTGGAGGTATTTATGGAGGTGATGGAGGTATTTATGGAGATGATGGAGGTATTTATGGAGGTGGTGGAGGTATTTATGGAGGTGGTGGAGGTGATGGAGGTATTTATGGAGGTGATGGAGGTGATGGAGATGATGGAGGTATTTATGGAAGTGATGGAGGTATTTATGGAGGTGGTGGAGGTATTTATGGAGGTGGTGGAGGTATTTATGGAGGTGGTGGAGGTATTTATGGAGGTGATGGAGGTATTTATGGAGGTGATGGAGGTATTTATGGAGGTGGTGGAGGTGATGGAGGTATTTATGGAGGTGATGGAGGTATTTATGGAGGTGATGGAGGTGATGGAGATGATGGAGGTATTTATGGAGGTGGTGGAGGTATTTATGGAGGTGATGGAGGTATTTATGGAGGTGATGGAGGTATTTATGGAGGTGGTGGAGGTGGTGGAGGTATTTATGGAGGTGATGGAGGTGGTGGAGGTATTTATGGAGGTGATGGAGGTATTTATGGAGGTGGTGGAGGTGGTGGAGGTATTTATGGAGGTGATGGAGGTGGTGGAGGTATTTATGGAGGTGGTGGAGGTGATGGAGGTATTTATGGAGGTGATGGAGGTGATGGAGATGATGGAGGTATTTATGGAGGTGGTGGAGGTATTTATGGAGGTGATGGAGGTGATGGAGATGATGGAGGTATTTATGGAGGTGGTGGAGGTATTTATGGAGGTGATGGATGTATTTATGGAGGTGATGGAGGTGATGGAGGTATTTATGGAGGTGGTGGAGGTGATGGAGGTGGTGGAGGTATTTATGGAGGTGATGGAGGTATTTATGGAGGTGATGGAGGTATTTATGGAGGTGGTGGAGGTATTTATGGAGGTGATGGAGGTATTTATGGAGGTGATGGAGGTATTTATGGAGATGATGGAGGTATTTATGGAGGTGGTGGAGGTATTTATGGAGGTGGTGGAGGTATTTAAGGAGGTGATGGAGGTATTTATGGAGGTGGTGGAGGTATTTATGGAGGTGATGGAGGTATTTATGGAGGTGATGGAGGTATTTATGGAGGTGGTGGAGGTGTTAATGGAGGTGGTGGAGGTATTTATGGAGGTGATGGAGGTATTTATGGAGGTGGTGGAGGTATTTATGGAGGTGATGGAGGTATTTATGGAGGTGGTGGAGGTATTTATGGAGGTGGTGGAGGTGATGGAGGTATTTATGGAGGTGGTGGAGGTATTTATGGAGGTGATGGAGGTATTTATGGAGGTGATGGAGGTATTTATGGAGGTAATGGAGGTATTTATGGAGTTGGTGGAGGTATTTATGGAGGTGATGGAGGTATTTATGGAGGTGAAGGAGGTGATGGAGGTGGAGTCTCTCCCCCCCTCTCCCTCTCTCTCTCTCTCTCGGCTGTGCGAGATAGGAAATGACCTACATAGCGGCGGCTCCCTCGCCTCGGCTGTCGTTTGCATTTCAAGGGATGATGAATAATTTACACACACACACACACACACACACACACACACACACACACACACACACACACACACACACACACACACACACACACACACACACACACACACACACACACACACACACACTCAGAATTCCCAGACCTCTTCTGAACATTGAACATACATCCCACTGCAACATGACAGGCCTCAATAACATTAGATAACTGAAGTGTGTGTGTGTGTGTGTGTGTGTGTGTGTGTGTGTGTGTGTGTGTGTGTGTGTGTGTGTGTGTGTGTGTGTGTGTGTGTGTGTCACGGGGGAGGCGTTAAGAGAGGATCTTCGTGCCTGAGGTGCCGAGAACGCTGGGAAACCTAAGGTGAAAGTTTCTGACGTGAGGAAGAAGAGTAGAAGAGAGGTGCTGAAGGAAACAAGGGAGGAAGAGAAGAAGATGAGGAGATGAGGAGAAGAGAGGTGCTGAAGGAAACAAGGGAGGAAGAGAGGAAGATGAGGAGAAGAGGAGAGGTGCTGAAGGAAACAAGGGAGGAAGAGAAGAAGATGAGGAGAAGAGGAGAGGTGCTGAAGGAAACAAGGGAGGAAGAGAAGAAGATGAGGAGATGAGGAGAAGAGAGGTGCTGAAGGAAACAAGGGAGGAAGAGAGGAAGATGAGGAGAAGAGGAGAGGTGCTGAAGGAAACAAGGGAGGAAGAGAAGAAGATGAGGAGAAGAGGAGATGTGCTGAAGGAAACAAGGGAGGAAGAGAAGAAGATGAGGAGATGAGGAGAAGAGAGGTGCTGAAGGAAACGAGGGAGGAAGAGAAGAAGATGAGGAGATGAGGAGAAGAGAGGTGCTGAAGGAAACAAGGGAGGAAGAGAAGAAGATGAGGAGAAGAGAGGTGCTGAAGGAAACGAGGGAGGAAGAGAAGAAGATAAGAGGAAGAGAGGTGCTGAAGGAAACGAGGGAGGAAGAGAAGAAGATGAGGAGAAGAGAGGTGCTGAAGGAAACGAGGGAGGAAGAGAAGAAGATGAGGAGAAGAGGAGAAGAGAGGTGCTGAAGGAAACGAGGGAGGAAGAGAAGAAGAAGAGGAGAAGAGAGGTGTTGAAGGAAACGAGGGAGGAAGAGAAGAAGATGAGGAGAAGAGAGGTGCTGAAGGAAATGAGGGAGGAAGAGAAGAAGATAAGGAGATGAGGAGAAGAGGAGAAGAGAGGTGCTGAAGGAAACGAGGGAGGAAGAGAAGAAGATGAGGAGAAGAGAGGTGCTGAAGGAAACGAGGGAGGAAGAGAAGAAGATGAGGAGAAGAGGAGAAGAGAGGTGATGAAGCAAATGAGGGAGGAGGAGAAGAAGATAAGGAGATGAGGAGAAGAGGGGAGGAGATAGGGAATGAGAGAGGAGGGGAGGAGATAGGAAACGAGAGAGGAGGGGAGGAGATAGGAAACGAGAGAGGAGGGGAGGAGATAGGGAACGAGAGAGGAGGGGAGGAGATAGGGAACGAGAGAGGAGGGGAGGAGATAGGGAACGAGAGAGGAGGGGAGGAGATAGGAAATGAGAGAGGAGGGGAGGAGATAGGGAACGAGATAGGAAACGAGAGAAGAGGGGAGGAGATAGGAAACGAGAGAGGAGGGGAGGAGATAGGGAACGAGAGAGGAGGGGAGGAGATAGGGAACGAGAGAGGAGGGGAGGAGATAGGGAACGAGAGAGGAGGGGAGGAGATAGGAAACGAGAGAGGAGGGGAGGAGATAGGAAACGAGAGAGGAGGGGAGGAGATAGGAAATGAGAGAGGAGAGGAGGAGATAGGAAACGAGAGAGGAGGGGAGAAGGTAGGAAACGAGAGAGGAGGGGAGGAGATAGGAAACGAGAGAGGAGGGGAGGAGATAGGATACGAGAGAGGAGGGGAGGAGATAGGAAACAAGAGAGGAGGGGAAGAGATAGGAAACGAGAGAGAAGAGGAGGAGATAGGGAACGAGAGAGGAGGAGATAGGAAACGAGAGAGGAGGGTAGGAGATAGGAAACGAGAGGAGGGGAGGAGATAGGAGGGGAGGAGATAGGAAACGAGAGAGGAGGGGAGGAGATAGGAAACGAGAGAGGAGGGGAGGAGATAGGAAACGAGAGAGGAGGGGAGGAGATAGGGAACGAGAGGGGAGGAGATAGGAAACGAGAGAGGAGGGGAGGAGATAGGAAACGAGAGGGGAGGGGAGGAGATAGGAAACGAGAGAGGAGGGGGGGAGATAGGAAACGAGAGAGGACGGGAGGAGATAGGAAACGAGAGGGGAGGGGAGGAGATAGGAAACGAGAGAGGAGGGGAGGAGATAGGAAACGAGAGGGGAGGGGAGGAGATAGGAAACGAGAGAGGAGGGGAGGAGATAGGAAACGAGAGAGGAGGGGAGGAGATAGGAAACGAGAGAGGAGGGGAGGAGATAGGAAACGAGAGGGGAGGGGAGGAGATAGGAAACGAGAGAGGAGGGGAGGAGATAGGAAACGAGAGAGGAGGGGAGGAGATAGGAAACGAGAGAGGAGGGGAGGAGATAGGAAACGAGAGAGGAGGGGAGGAGATAGGAAACGAGAGAGGAGGGGAGGAAAAGAAGTAACACAGAAGAAGAAGTAGAAGGAAGCAACAGAACGGTGCAGGAGCGAGAGAGTAAAGGAAAAGAGAAGTGAAGGCGAAAGACGCCGTCTGGAACGAAGAAAACACTTGTTCTCCTACAGTAATGGGGACCATGGTGGTCCTGGTCCAGGAACAGGACCTGGACCAGGACCACAGTCTCCTTATAGCGCTGCCTATTAATGTAAAATAGTTCTGTATATATATTGAATGCATGTGTTAGATATTTAATGTTAAATATTTATTGTAATTGTATTAATATTTCATGTATTAATTGTATTGTAATTGTATGTATATATATGCTTTCGGCAACAATGGTTACCATTCATGCCAATAAGGCCAATTTGAATTTGGTGCTGATGCTGAGGCTCAGGTTGTTGCCATGGCGACGCAGGTAAACGGTTGCTGGGGACGTGAATCACCTGCAGGAAGTCTGGTCTCTTTGTCTCAGTGATGCAGGTGCAGAACTTCCTGCAGCGCTGGTTCTGAACATGTGCTGGTTCAGACCAGTTCTGGTTCTGGTTCTGGTTCTGGTTCTGGTTCTGGTTCTGGTTCTGGTCCTGGTTCTGGTCCTGGTCCTGGTTCTGGTTCTGGTTCTGGTTCTGGTCCTGGTTCTGGTCCTGGTCCTGGTTCTGGTTCAGGTTCTCTTCTCTTCCTCCAGACGTGAAGCAGCTAATCTGACCACATCCAGCTCTTCTGAACTGGTATGACCCGGGTCTGGACCGGACCTGCAGTTCCTCATGTGACCACTAGAGTCTAGATCTGGACCTGCAGTTCCTGTACCGACCACCAGGATCTGGATCCAGAATGAGTGAATCTCTATTGACCTCCATCATCCTCTTTTTCTTCTTCTTCATCCTCAGACTGTTTTTTTTGTGCGTTTACATCCAAAAAACAACCTCAACTCTGACTCGGACCCACAAACCCAGTCCACCCTCCAAGTCCAGCTCCGACCAGAACCAGAACCAGAACCAGGACCCAGACACACATCACATCTGCATCAGGAAGACCGGATCTCACTCCTCCTTCCAAGCAACAACCGTTACCGGGGCAACAGAAACGTTTACGCCCACATAAACAGACGGGGGGGGGTTTCCACCTGTGTGGGGGTTCATGAGGTGTCCATGCAGGAGCAGAACCAGGTACAGCCCGGCTCCTCCTTCTGGACCACGAGAGAACCTTGAACCCTCGAACCCTCGAACCCTTGCTGCCATGTTTCTGTCCTCCTGAGGTTCCCGACGGTTTGGACCCGACTGGTTCTGCGGCGGTCGCCCGGGTATCTGATGGGAACCAGTCTGGACCGGTACCAGCCCCTCCCTCATGGATCTGGACCGGCAGCCGGGCTTTGTCTGCCAGGAGCTGGATGCTGTTGCCATGGAGACGAGCGGCGGGTTCTGCAACAATGAAGGTGAGCGGTCACGCAGAGATCCACACGAACGGTTCCCGAGCAGCACCGGTGCCGGCACCGGGCCGGGGGTTCTGGAGTTCTGGTACCGGGTCCTTAAAAAGTCTTAAATCACATTTTTCCTAAAATAAGGCCTTTAAGTGTCTTAATTTATCTCAAATCTCAATCCAAGGGTCTTCATTTTAGACGGAATGTTTCCATCATTAACCCTTGTACCGTCTTTGGATCAAAATGACCTAATTCTCCTGTCCTTCCTTCCTTCCTTCCTTCCTTCCTTCCTTCCTTCCTTCCTTCCTTCCTTCTTCCTTCCTTCCTTCCTTCCTTCCTTCCTTCCTTCCTTCCTTCCTTCCTTCCTCCTTCCTTCCTTCCTTCCTTCCTTCCTTCCTTCCTTCCTTCCTTCTTCCTTCCTTCCTTCCTTCCTTCCTTCCTTCCTCCTTCCTTCCTTCCTTCCTTCCTTCCTTCCTTCCTTCCTTCCTTCCTTCCTTCCTTCCTTCCTTCCTTCCTTCCTTCCTTCCTTCCTTCTTCCCTTCCTTCCTTCCTTCTTTTTTCCCTTCCTTCTCCCTTCATCCTTCCTTCCTTCCTTTCCTCTTTTCTCCCTTCCTTCCTTCTTTCCTCCCTTCTTCTCTTCCTCCCTTAATAACAAAAAAGTTTCCATTATGCCAGAGAAAAGTAGAAACTTACACAATAAACTCTTTGTTTATTTGCTTTAATCTACTCTTTGTTTGGAGCCTGAACTTTTTTTCGCAAACAGAACAATATTTAGATCGATTGTCCAAATTGGCGCCTTTATTTATTCCAGTCATCGAGCTTTTTCATGTATTGAACTGTAAACTGGTTTTATTTGATATAAATCTCACTAAATGCATAATAAACTTCAAAATCTACTTGTTTTGGGTTTGTTGTCAGTGTGGCCGCAGGTCCTTAAATGTCTTAAATCCAATTTCCCCAAAATAAGGCCTTTAAATGTCTTTAATTTATCTCAAATATCAATCCAAGGCTCTTAATTTTAGACGGAATGTATCCAGTCGTCATTAAAATGCTTATTTCATCGTTTTGAGGAGAAAATCTAAATCTGTGTTGCCAGGTTGGGCAAGTTTCAGTCGTATTGGGCTGAAAAATATATATTTGGCTGCTTTTCCTGGTTTTTACTAAATATTTAGGAGAAATTATTAACAAAAAAGTTTCCATTATGGCAGAGTAAAGTAGAATCTTACACAATAAAATAGTGACTCGTCTTAAATCTTGTTGTAAATGGTATTAACCCTTGTGCTGTCTCCAGGTCAAGAAGGAGGGAAGGGAAGAAGGAAGGAAGGAAGGAAGGAGGAAGGAAGAAGGAAGGAAGGAAGGAAGGAAGGAAGGAAGGAAGGAAGGAAGGAAGAAGGAAGGAAGGAGGAAAGAAGGGAGGAAAGAAGGAAGGAAGGGAAAAAAGGAGGAAGGAAAGAAGGAAGGAAAGAAGGAAGGAAGGCAGGAAGGAAGGAAGGAAGGAAGGAAGGAAGGAAGGGAGAAAAGAAGGAAGGAAGGAAGGAAGGAAAGAAGGAAGGAAGGCAGGAAGGAAGGAAGGAAGGAAGGAAGGAAGGAAGGAAGGAAGGAAGGGAGAAAAGAAGGAAGGAAAGAAGGAAAGAAGGAAGGAAGGAAGGAAGGAAGGAAGGAAGGAGGAAGAAAGAAGGAAGGAAGGAAGGAAGGGAGGGAAAAAAGAAGGAAGGAAGGAAAGAAGGAAGGAAGGCAGGAAGGAAAGAAGGAAGGAAGGAAGGAAGGAAGGAAGGAAGGAAGGAAAGAAGGAAGGAAGGAAGGAAGGAAGGAAGGAAGGAAGGGAAAAGAAGGAAGGAAGGAAGGAGGGAAAGAAGGAAGGAAGGCAGGAAGGAAGGAAGGAAGGGAAAAAAGAAGGAAGGAAGGAAGGAAAGAAGGAAGGAAGGAAGGAAGGAAGGAAGGGAAAAAAGAAGGAAGGAAGAAGGAAGGAAAGAAGGAAGGAAGGCAGGAAGGAAGGAAGGAAGGAAGGAAGGAAGGGAGAAAAGAAGGAAGGAAAGAAGGAAAGAAGGAAGGAAGGAAGGAAGGAAGGAAGGAAGGAAGGAAGGAAGGAAGGAAGGAAGGAAAGAAGGAAGGAAGGAAGGAAGGAAGGAAGGGAGGGAAAAAGAAGGAAGGAAGGAAAGAAGGAAGGAAGGCAGGAGGAAGGAAAGAAGGAAGGAAGGAAGGAAGGAAGGAAAGAAGGAAGGAAGGAAGGAAGGAAGGAAGGAAGGAAGGAAGGAAGGAAGGAAGGGAAAAAAGAAGGAAGGAAGGAAGGAAGGAAAGAAGGAGGAAGGCAGGAAGGAAGGAAGGAAGGAAGGAAGGAAAAAAGAAGGAAGGAAGGAAGGAAAGAAGGAAGGAAGGAAGGAAGGAAGGAAAAAGAAGGAAGGAAGGAAAGAAGGAAGGAAGGCAGAAGGAAGGAAGGAAGGAAGGGAAAAAAGAAGGAAGGAAGGAAGGAGGGAAAGAAGGAAGGAAGGCAGGAAGGAAGAAGGAAGGGAAAAAAGAAGGAAGGAAGGAAGGAAAGAAGGAAGGAAGGAAGGAAGGAAGGAAGGGAAAAAAGAAGGAAGGAAGGAAGGAAGGAAAGAAGGAAGGAAGGCAGGAAGGAAGGAAGAAGGAAGGAAGGAAGAAGGGAGAAAGAAGGAAGGAAAGAAGGAAAGAAGGAAGGAAGGAAGGAAGGAAGGAAGGAAGGAAGGAAGGAAGGAAGGAAAGAAGGAGGAAGGAAGGAAGGAAGGGGGAAAAAGAAGGAAGGAAGGAAAGAAGGAAGGAAGGCAGGAAGGAAAGAAGGAAGGAAGGAAGGAGGAGGAAAGAAGGAAGGAAGGAAGGAAGAAGGAGGAAAGGAAGGAAGGAGGAAGGAAGGAAGGAAGGAAGGGAAAAAAAGAAGGAAGAAGGAAGGAAAGAAGGAAGGAAGGCAGGAAGGAAGAAGGAGAAGGAAGGGAAAAGAGGAAGGAAGTAGGAAAGAGAAGCCCGAAGGAAGGAAGGAAAAGAAGAAGGAAGGAAAGAAGGAAGGAAGGCAGGAAGGAAGGAAGGAAGGAAGGAAGATCGCAAAGAAGGAAAGAAGGGAGGAAAGAAAGAAGGAAAGCAGGAGAAAGAAGGAGGAAAGAAGAAGCAGAAGCAGATGTGGTGCAGATGTGGTGCCAGATGTGGTGCAGTGTGGTGCAGATGTGGTGCAGATGTGCTGCAGCTGTGGTGCAGATGTGGTGCAGATGTGGTGCAGATGTGGTTCAGATGTGGTGCAGATGTGCTGCAGATGTGCTGCAGATGTGGTGCAGATGTGGTGCAGATGTGGTGCAGATGTGCTGCAGATGTGGTGCAGATGTGGTGCAGATGTGCTGCAGATGTGCTGCAGATGTGCTGCAGATGTGGTGCAGATGTGGTGCAGATGTGCTGCAGATGTTTGAGTCAAGCAGATCTCGGTGAAAGTGCTTTAGAATGAAGAAAACCAACATGAATCTTTAGGAGAAATAAAAAACACAAACTTATCTGCATCCAAACCAGCAGTTTGCTTCGTTCTTAAAAAGAAACGGAGGAAAAAGCAGCATCTTTCCCTCGTGAGGACAAACCCCGTCACGACATCAACGGAGGTGAAGAATAACCTGGAGAAAGTTCCAATCACAAACATCCACAAACATCCAAACCTGATTCCTGCAGATTCTCCGGATCCTTTGATGGATCTTTGCATCGTAGATGATAATTTATTCAGCGTAACCGTAGACACCGTTTCACCTCCAGTAAACAGAAACCGGGTGTAAAAGATCTCAGAGAGTTCAGCTCTGGCTGCAGATGTTACTCCGGGTGTTTCCTTGGAACTTTTAAAGCTTATATTTTACATCGAATGGAAAAATGTCTCACTGTCAGCATTTCATACATCTGTGTTATTTTGTTATTAAAATATGGGTTCAGGTTTATTGTGGGACCTGATTCTAATCAATGGATTAAGGAGATGTCCAGCAGTTTGGCATTTGAAAAATGTAGTTTTTATGAGATGTGGACGCCTTTCTTACAATTTATGAGTGGACGTGAGGATGTAGGTGCTTGTGATTGGATAATTGTAATTGTACTTTTATTCTCAGTCTGGTTTTACTTGTGAAAGTGTACTCCAGCTAAGGTAACTCAGGTGCAAATAATAACTTGGTTGTAAGAGATAAACAGAATGATGACTGATAATTACGATTGATTTAATTTAAATATATTTAATTTTTAATTTATTTATTTTTAATTTATTTTTTTTTAAATTTGTATTTACTCATTATTTCTTCCGTTATCTGTGTTGTCCCGAATATAAGACAACCCCGATTATAAGACGAAAGACTTTTTGAACACCAAATTCAATTTTTATACAGAAAATAATTACAGTACATACTAAACAAATGATTATAACAATATATTCGAGAGAAAAAGCATGTTATTTTGACTATTTGAAATCATTATCTTGAAGTTTGCATCATAACTTCTCCTCCGCTGCCGGTTTACCTGCCGAACTTCCACCCACTTTTCTCCAGATTGTCGCTACGTTTCTCCACTTTCTGTTATCTCTTCTCTTATTTTCTTCTCTTTTCTTTCTTATACTATTTTTTATTTTCTTCTTCATGACAGGGGTTCGCTTCGGCCTGGGGAATTAAGTTCAGCATTCACTTTAAAGATATCTGGCGCCATCTAGCGTTGTGAATGGGTATAACGTCTAGACCCTGAATGTAAGACGACCCCCACTTTTTCAGTCTCATTTCAATGCAAAAAACCCCGTCTTATATTCAGGCCAATACGGTATTTATTTCTTCAATTTAATTTCCCCATGTATATATGAGTATATGTGCATATGTGCATGCATGTATGCAGGGTCGGCGCCAGAGCAAATATTCAGAGGGGGCACGAGGCTTATTAGGGCGGGCACCAAATCAGCATTTTAAGGAAAAAAGTGCATTCTCACTACTTTCCTATTAATAATCTGTCTAAAACATGTGGAGAAATAAAATCACTTAGGTGGAAATAATGCAAGGAAGCGCACATTTTACTTTGACTGAAAACGTTTTTAGCCTTTTTCATAGAGTTCGCACAGCAGCAGCCGCCGCTGGCTTTGCCATTCATTGTGTATGTGCTGCGGCTCTGCGCAAGAGCGCAGCCGAGGTCGGCGGCACGCATCACGGCGCACGCCGGGATGGGCGTCTCTGTGAGTCTGTGTGAGGAGCTGTGGGATGCGACACTGCAGGCCCATCGGGACATGAATAAAAAGGGACAAAAGTGGAGAGAAATCTCCTAGAATGTGGACATGCCTGGTGTGTTTAAAAGTGGTAGAAATGTGATATTCTTTTGCTCTTTTAACAATAAAATGTTCATTTAAAACAAAATCTAGCATTTCCATGCCTCATATCAGGATCAATTGAATCATTTATCAATATATGGTTATGAAACTTTTTTTTCGGAGCAGAGCCGGCTGTCAGAGAGCTGACAGCCGGCTCTGCTGCGCCAGGCGAGGCGCAAAGTGGGGCGCAGGTTTTTGCGCAGAGCGAAACGACCGGTGTACATAGCGAGATGGCAGAGTCTGGAAGTCAGGCTCTGTTGAAGGGGCTGACTGGACAGACTGCCACCAGGATGGCTGAGTCTGTGTTGGATGGATAGGAGGATAGTGTAATGGAGGAGCGCTTTCGGGAAATTTGTTTACCGCCAAAGAAGAAAAGTGAGGGGGCACAGTGACTGAAGTAAGGGGGCACTGCCCCCTGGTGCCCCCCCATGGCGCCGACACTGCATGTATGTATATGCAGGTTTGTGTGTATGTGTATATGCACATAACTGTATTCTTTATTTAACATTTTGACTGAGAATGTTGTGTTATTGGGGATGGGAAGGAGGGTTTTTTATGGATGTCTGTTCAGTATATTTAATGAAAAAAGCCAATAAATATATTGTTTAAAAAAAAAATGGGTTCAGGTTATTGGCAAATAAAAAGAAAGAAGAATCCGGAGAAAGTAGAGACACCAGGGACTTTACTAGAAAAACCCCTGGAACAGTTTCAAAAGCATCACGTGTCCAACACGGTGAAGGGAGTATCATGGTACGGACTAGACTAGACACTTTGTTGTGGTCCTGGTCTTGTCTCGGTCTCGCCATCATCAGTTCTTCAGTGTAATCTGATTACTATGATGGTAAATAATGTAATTCTAGTTAGGGCCCGAGCACTTTTTCTTTCTTTCTTTCTTTCTTCTGATGAAATGAGGGCCTTTTTTCCCCCTAAACGTGCCCAGAAAGTCACCAAATTTTGCACCAATCCAGGCCTGGTGAAAAATTTGATATTTAATGGTTTACATTAATGGGCGTGGCCTAATGGCTCAACAGTGCCCCCCACAATACGGTTTGACATACATGCACGAAAATCGGTACACACCTGTATCATGTCGCAACTTAAAGAAAAGTCTCTTGGCGCCATGGCCGAAACCCAACAGGAAGTCGGCCATTTTGAATTAATCATGTAATTTTGGCGCAATTTATGCCATTTTCACGTGTCATACTTTAACGAACTCCTCCTAGCAGGATCGTCCGTTCGACATAAAACTTGCTCAGAAGACACAAAAGACGTTAACGATGAAAAGTTATCAAAATCGCGAGTTTTCGTGAAATGGCGTGGCCGTGGTGCTGCGTCAAACTTCAACGCTAAACAGGAAGTGATACTAGTAGCTGATAGTTCCTATTTTCTGCCATAACTTTTGAATGGTTGGACATAGAGAGTCATGGGTGGTGTCATCGGACTCGGTTTTGAGTCCTTGACCATAATTGGTGCAAAATAGCCCCGCTCCTTCTTCTGATTGGTCGATATTTGATAGTCCCTATTCTCCGCCATAACTTTTCAACGGGTTGTGATAAAGACATGTGGGTGGTGTCATCGGACTCGGTTTTGAGTCCTTGACCTTCATTGGCATGAATTAGCCCTGCCCCTTCATCTGATTGGTCCAAATTTGATAGTCCCTATTTTCTGGCATGATTTTTGAATGGTTTGACATAC
Source organism: Cololabis saira (assembly GCF_033807715.1). Classification (NCBI taxonomy): domain Eukaryota; kingdom Metazoa; phylum Chordata; class Actinopteri; order Beloniformes; family Belonidae; genus Cololabis; species Cololabis saira. The sequence goes on along the minus strand of NC_084604.1, from coordinate 38,318,841 downwards.
AGAGTCATGGGTGGTGTCATCAGACTTAGTTTTGAGTTCTTGACCTTTATTGGTAAAAATTGCACGCGCGAGGGCCCGTTCATCGCTGCTTGCAGCTTTAATTGATAATTGTATCTTTAATATCTAAAATTCAGGTTTCATCTCCAAATTCAGTCCAATTTAAATCAGTAAATCAGAGGGGGGTGTTGGAGCTGGTTATTCTGCTAGAGGACTAGTTAAGGACTAGTTAGTAGTCGTGTCAATCCTCCAATAGTGTAGAAATAGCGGTAGTGCAGTCGCCACACAGATCTGATCTCAGCTGATGGAAACATTTCTAGTGAGTTCAACATCATCATCCACTTGTTGTTATTGATCTGCAGTTGAAAACAAGCTCATATGGAAACTAGAACCAGGATGATGGAATACAATCACGCAGGATCAGGACATTACTAGTGTTGGTCTGGAGCTGAACTAGTCCTAGTCTTCAGACTCTATGGTCTTGGTCTTGGTCTTGATACTTGATCACAGAAAACCACAGAAAAAGTTGTACTTCCTAAACTCTTCAATTAAAGCTTAAAAACAATGTTTTGGTCACACCTTAACAGTTTTATTCAAATCCGTGTTGGTGATATGTAAGATTGAAGTAAGAACAACTGCAACTTTATCGGCGGCAGCAGCGATATATTCTTCCAAACTTTAGCCGATAACACAACTCGACTTTTGGACTTTGCTGAATCCAGAAACAAAACAAATATATAGCGAGTAAAAGGTCATAATGAGAGAGGGATGATGCGCCGAGCTGCAGAAACGAGCCTGAAGTGGTAATAACCAGCCCCCCCCCACACCCATACCCCCCGGTGGTGGAGGAGGAATAAAACACCTCCTCAGTCTCTGCTGCAACTTCTCTTGGCTTGGCGTCTGGAGAGATGCAGCAGGGGCAAAGTGCAGTCTACATGCATGTGTGTGTGTGTGTGTGTGTGTGTGTGTGTGTGTGTGTGTGTGTGTGTGTGTGGGGGGGGGGGGGGGGCCTTCTTACCCCCCCCGTGCACCCCCCACAGGCCAGGCTCAGCCCTGCTGTAATTGACTTTCTCCCACTGAGCTCCGCGGAGGCTCCGGGCTGCAGAGCCGCATCGAAAAGCTATTACACACTGCTGCACACCTACACACTGCAGACCTATAGGAGGGTGGAGGGGGGGGGAGGAAACGAAGGGGGGGATTCATCCAGACGAGTCGACAGCCCGTCTGTTGGTTCACATCCAAGCAGGTTGGAGCGACAGAAATCTGATTAACCAGCTTTAGATCAGTGTGAGGATGACGGATCAGGGTGTGTGTGCGTGTGCTCGTAGTTCTGTGTGTGCGTGTGGCTCGTAGTTCTGTGTGTGCGTGAGCTGCTAGTTCTGTGTGTGCGTGAGCTGCTAGTTCTGTGTGTGCGTGAGCTGCTAGTTCTGTGTGTGCGTGTGCCTCGTAGTTCTATGTGTGCGTGAGCACACTAAACCAATCTGCAGCGGCTCCAAAGTCGCTGAAGTTCCTGTGATCTGTCAGCCGCACTGCAGCCGAGCGAGCGCCGGGACACCGGACGGGAGCAGCAAGGTGACCTTCCCCAGGTGACTTTCCTCAGGTGTTCTGCTCCCACAGCTGCTCCTGCAAGTGTCCCTGCTCCCCCGCCGGCCCCCCGTCCTCCCCCCGCCGCCCCCCAGCCTCTGATCTCAGCTCAGCCGAGGACGTTTACGTCATCTACCTCCACTAGGTCGCAGTATCAGACTGAGCTCGGGTCAGAATTCTTAAATAATACACTGGGATTTCTCATTTATATCCACTTTAGTGGTCTGTCAGGGACCAAGCAGTAAGACGCCAGAACAGCAGGTGTGTAAAGTAAAAGGGCTTGGAGTTATTTTACAAAATAACTTTTACTTAACAAAATAAACCTCCAAAGTACAAACATAGGAAAATAACTTCTGGAAAATAGGATCCTTTAAAGGAGCTTGAGGCTCCTTTTTAAGAAATGAGACTCTCTAGCGCCACCCTTCACCACGACGGCCGTTGGGGGTACTGCAGCCAACAGTGAAGCCGTCACGGGAGAACGGGGAGAACGTGCATGCAGCGTCATGTGACGTCACATCCACAGGACAGCGCGGGAAATTTGGACCCAGAATTGCAGCACATTTTGCAGCACACAGCCTGTTCAAGGCAAAGGAGAGATACACTAGAGGAATCATTCTTTTGGGTTTGGAACGCTTCATCTGACATTATTACTAGAAAACTTAAAACGTATACGAATTTTTTTCATAAATCCAGCCTCAATCCTGCCTCAAGCTCCTTAACAAATAATATTAAATGACAGACTGTTAACTAAAATGCGTGCATTCAAATTAGCAACTAACTGTCAAATAATAAAATGTGTGCCATGTGAAAATAAAAGACTATGTGTACTGGCATTACTTGAAATGTTTGCGTATTCATATTCATGCATGGATGGAGGGATGGAGGGATGGACATACGATGGAGGGAGGGAGGGATGGATGAATGAAGGATGGATGGATGAATGGATTAATGATGGATGGATGGATGAATGAAGGATGGATGGATGGATGATGAAGGATGGATGGATGGATGGATGAAGGATTAATGGATTAATTGATGGATGGATGGATGGATGGATGGATTAATTGATGGATGGATGGATTGATTGGTTGGTTGGTTGGTTGATTGATTGATTGATTGATTGATTGATAGATTGATTGATTGATTGATTGATTGATTGATTGATTGATTGATTGATTGATTGATTGATTGATTGATTGATTGATTGATTGATTGATTGGTTGATTGATTGATTGATTGGAGGGATGGATGGATGGATGGATGGAGGGAGGGATGATGGATGGATGGATGGATGGAAGGATGGATGGAGGGATGGAGGGATGGATGGATGGTAGGAATGGGCGATATTTTACAGTTCACGATATACCGTCAAAAAAATTCCCCACGGTAAGAATTTGTCATCTCGCGGTAAAAGCGATAATTCCTGTTGATGATGTTTTTGTGTAACAACATGGTGGAAGGCGGATCTGAGAGCGAGGAGCTCGTTGTTAAACGAGGCTCCAGCTCGTTATCTGGAACTGGTTTGGATTTAAAAAGAGAGACGAGGAGCAAACATCATTTATTATATGCAGAGTCTGCAAAAACAGTGAGGATGGCTTTTATTTATTTGTCCTGTTTCTTTATTTATCAGGTTGTATTTTTTTCTACTTTGTGATTTTATAGCTAAGAAAACTTGAAGGACAAGGTACTTTTGCTGTTTGCACTGTTATCCCACTGTTTAAGCCATACAGTTTGAATAAATGTTGAATCTGTTCTTACATTTCAAACTTGTTTCATTTGAGTCATTACAAGTTTTGCAGGACAGGTGGACTAATTTAATTGGTTTTATTAATTACATTTAATTGGTGTAGTTTAGTAGCATTTAGTATTATTTTAGAGCAGTGATTTGGCTCCAAAGACTGAATGTGGTGATAGATTTATAGTTACAAAGGTGGAGTTGAATTGGTATTTTTTTATCATCATTTTTATCGTTATCAGGATAAATGCCAGAAATTATCGTGATAGATTTTTTGGTCCATACCGCCCATCCCTACTGGATGGATTGATGGATTGATTGGATGGAGGGATGGATGGATGGATGGATGGATGGATGGATGGATTTATTGATTGATTGATTGATTGATTGATTGATTGATTGATTGATTGATTGATTGATTGATTGATTGATTGAGCGATGGATGGATGGATGATGGAGGGAGGGAGGGATGGATGGATGATGGATGGAGGGATGGATTAATTGATGGATGGATGGATGATGGATGGATTTATTGATTGATTGATTGATTGATTGATTGATTGATTGATTGATTGATTGATTGATTGATTGATTGATTGATTG
>NC_084604.1:38302422-38312422 GCF_033807715.1 Cololabis saira | reverse complement strand
TAAGGTTAAGGGTATAGGGGTTAAGGGTTAGGGTTAGAGTTAAGGGTTAGGGTTAAGGGTTGGGGTTAAGGTTAAGGGTTGGGGTTAAGGTTAAGGGTTGGGTTAAGGTTAAGGTTAAGGGTTGGGGTTAAGGTTAAGGGTTGGGGTTAGGGTTAAGGGTATAGGGGTTCGGATTAAAGGTTAGGGTATAGGGGTTAAGGTTAAGGTTAAGGGTTGGGGTTAAGGTTAAGGGTTGGGGTTAGGGGTTAGGGTTAAGGTTGGGTTAGGGTTAAGGGTATAGGGGTTCGGATTAAAGGTAGGGTATAGGGGTTAAGGGTTAGGGTTAAGGTATAGTGGTTAAGGGTTAGGAGTTTAGGGTTAGGGTTAAGGTTAGGCATTAAGGGTTCTGGTAAAGGTATAGGGGTCAGGGGTAGGCGTTAGGGTTAAGGGTTAAACATTAGGGTTAGGGGTTTGGATTAGGGTAAGGGTTTGCATTAGGGTTACGGTTAGGGGTTAAGGGTCAGGGTAAAGGTATAGGGGTTAAGGGTTAGGATTAAGGTTTAGGGGTTAGAGTTAAGGTTTGGGTTAGGGTTAAGGTTAGGGGTTAAGGGTTGGAGGTTAGGGGTTTGGGTTAGGATAAAGTATAAGGGTTAGGGTTAACGGTTAGCATTAGTGTTAAGGTTAGGGGTTAAGAGTTAGGTGTTAACGATAGTGGTTAGGTTAGTGATTGCGGCCCCCTGAGGGGAACCAATACGCTTCTGCCTCCTACGCTCGTTAGCGATTCCAGAGATTGCTGAAGGTAGTGTTGCACTCTCACTCGTACATCCTGTTTGAGATCCGTATGCACTAAAGTACTTTGTCAGTGGCGTATGTTGCAGTATCTCTGAGTGAGTTTCAGAGCTTTGTTTTGAGATGTGCTAGAATTTGGAGTTTGGGTAAGGTTAGGGTTAAGGTTTAGCATTAAGGTTAAGGTTAGGGGTTAAGGGTTAGGGTAAAGGTATAGGGTTTAAGGGTTAGGGTTAACGATAGTGGTTAGGGTTAGGTTAGGTTAGGGTTTAAGGGGTTAGGATTAAGGTATAGGTGTTAGGGGTTAACGATAGGGGTTAGGGTTAGGGTTAAGGTTAGGGTTTAAGGGTTAGGGTTAACGATAGTGGTTAGGGTTAGGGTTAAGGTTAGGGTTTAAGGGTTAGGGTTTAAGGGTTAGGGTTAACGATAGTGGTTAGGGTTAGGGTTAAGGTTAGGGTTTAAGGGTTAGGATTAAGGTATAGGTGTTAGGGGTTAATGATAGGGGTTAGGGTTAGGGTTAGTATTAGGGTTAAGGTTAGGTCTTAAGGGTTAGGGTAAAGGTATAGGGTTTAAGGATTAGGGTTAACGATAGGGGATAGGGTTAGGGGATAGGGTTAGGGTTAGGGTGAGGGGCTGTCCTATGTGCTCCCACAAATAATCTGTGGTATTATTTTCCTTTTCCAGCCATGAAGCAGAAACTGCAGGAGGGAGAGGAAAGGTTTTCGTGTAAGTAGGAGTTTGGCAAAGTTAGAAAACATCTATAAATGACTGCAGGGCTGGTCGGGCTAGGGTTAGTGTATAGGGGTTAGCGGTTAGGCTGGGGGTTAAGGGTTAGCGTTAAGGTATAGGGGTTAGGGGTCGTGATATGTGCTTACACAAATAATCACTGGTATTATTTTTCTTTCCCAGCCATAAGGCAGAAACTGCAGGAGGCAGAGCAGAGCTTTTCATGTCAGTAGAAGTTTGCCGAAGTTAGAAAAAACATCTATAAATTACTGCAGGGCTTGGAGCAGCTTTTTCTTTTTCCAATAAATGTGAATAATTATAAACAAAAACTTAAACTTAGCTCACCCTTCAGCAGTGGAGTCCTCCTCTGCCGTGGCAACGGCAGCCGTGTCCAGGCACCTCTCCGTTTCCCCTGGAAACATCAGCGCACGTTTGTCGTCACCGTCATTGTGTTCCAGCGATTCTCCCGGTTCTTCTGAAAACAGGAATGAATTTTTCAGATTTGAATCTTGAATCAAAAAAACTCTGCGGTGAGATACACAAATAAATCAGGGAGGATGGTGGATTTTATCATATGGGGACAGATAATTTATGCTGATTACAAGTAATATAATATATTCCTTCTTTCCTCCTTTCCTTGTTTTCTCCTTTCCTTCTTTCATTATTTTTTCCCTTCCTTCCTTCCTTCCTTCCTTCCTTCCTTCCTTCCTTCCTTCCTTCCTTCCTTCCTTCCTTCCTTCCTTCCTTCCTTCCTTCCTTCCTTCCTTCCTTCCTTCCTTCCTTCCTTCCTTCCTTCCTTCCTTCCTTCCTTCCATCCTTCCTTCCTTCCTTCCTTCCTTCCTTCCTTCCTTCCTCCTTTCCTTCTTTCATTATTTTTTCCCTTCCTTCCTTCCTTCCTTCCTTCCTTCCTTCCTTCCTTCCTTCCTTCCTTCCTTCCTTCCTTCCTTCCTTCCTTCCTTCCTTCCTTCCTTCCTTCCTTCCTCCTTTCCTTCTTTCATTATTTTTTCCCTTCCTTCCTTCCTTCCTTCCTTCCTTCCTTCCTTCCTTCCTTCCTTCCTTCCTTCCTTCCTTCCTTCCTTCCTTCCTTCCTTCCTTCCGTCCTTCCTTCATTCCTCCTTTCCTTCTTTCATTATTTTTTCCCTTCCTTCCTTCCTTCCTTCCTTCCTTCCTTCCTTCCTTCCTTCCTTCCTTCCTTCCTTCCTTCCTCCTTTCCTTCTTTCATTATTTTTTCCTTCCTTCCTTCCTTCCTTCCTTCCTTCCTTCCTTCCTTCCTTCCTTCCTTCCTTCCTTCCTTCCTTCCTTCCTTCCTTTCCTTCCTTCCTTCCTTCCTTCCTTCCTTCCTTCCTTCCTTTCTCCTTACTTCCTTCTTTTTCCATTCCTTCCTTCTTTCCTTCCTTCATTTCTTCTTTTCTCCATTCCTTCTTTCCTTCCTTCCTTATTTGATGGTGACGGGGATGGTGGATTTTATCATATGGGGACAGATAATTTGTGCTGATTACAAATAATATAATATATTACAAATAATAGCAGTGACCAAAACACCTGCAGAAATACTGCAGGAATGACATAGCAGCAGTTAAATGCAGCCTTCTGTAAGCTTTAAATATCCACTGGGCTTACATCAAATACATCAAAACACAACAATAAAAAACACTTTTCTGAACTTATCAATATGACTCTGTCCTTCACAGGATAAGTAACATGGATCACTGCAAAAACTCACAATCTTAACAAGAATATTTGTCCTATTTCTAGTTAAAATGTCTCATTTTAGTAAAAAAATCTCATTACACTTAAAACAAGACTCATCACTGGAAAAAACAACAATTTTCACCTGTTTCAAGTAGATTTTCACTTAAAATAAGTAGAAAAATCTGCCAGTGGAACAAGATTTTTTTGCTTGTAATAAGAAGATAAATCGTCCCACTGGCAGATTTTTCTACTTATTTCAAGTGAACATTTACTTGAAACAGGTGAAAATTGTCAAATAAGTTATTTTTCTGGTGTTATTTTTCTGGTGATGACTCTAAATGTTGAAATAGCAGTAAAACCACATTCATTGATGAAATGACATAAGGGATGGAAAGGAGGGATGACAGTTTTACAGGGGGGATGATTTGGACCGTTTTTATTTCAGGGGGGATGATTTGGACCGTTTTATCCCTCCTCATCCTCCCTCAACTCCAGTACTGGAGATACAGGTGGAGCGATCTGGAGTCTCAGAAACAGAAAGTTTATTTCTCCGTCTCTATGTTGTATTGGGGGGGTGTCTAACTAGGTCAGCCCCTTCAAACCCAGCTAGCTCCGCCGCTCTCCCCCGTCTCCATCTCTCCATCCTCACTTCTCTCCCCCGTCTTCATCTCTCCATCCTCACTTCTCTCCCCCCGTCACCATCTCTCCATCCTCACTTCTCTCCCCCCGTCTCCATCTCTCCATCCTCACTTCTCTCCGGTCGTCTGTCAGAGACAGAGAGACGACGGCGGAGAGAGAAGAAACGGCGGAGGAGAACAGTGGGAGGGATGCCAGGGACTAAAAGTGACGGAGTTAAATGAAAAGACAGGAAAAGATGAGAGGAATGAGGAACAAGTCACCCGTGAAAAAAGCGGTTGTTTGAAATTCTTTATTCAGTCACATGTTCCATATCTGACCTACTGTGTTGAAGTTTGGGGGAAATGCCTGTAAAACATAAATTCAATCAATTTTCATTCTGCAAAAAAGAGCCATAAGAATAATCAGTAGAAAACGATCAAGAGATCCAACAAATCCATTATTCCTTCAGTTAAAATTGTTGAAATTTCATGATTTAGTAGACTATAGTATTCTGTAAATTATGTTTAAAGCTCATAAAAAAACTTTACCAATCAACATTCAGAAAAGATTTGAAAAAGGAGAAAGCAAGTATAACTTAAAAGGAACAGAGATCCTTTCTGCTCCCTTTTCATTCACAATTTATGAACATTTGTATTTGTATTTGTAATGAATTGTTTGTTTTATTTTTTTAATGAAATAAAGAATAAAGTGAAAGTGAAAATGAAACATCACACTACAAGAATCATCAACACAAACATTATCGATAAAATAGTGAGTGAAAAGACCTCAGGCAGAAACATAGTGCTCATATTAACGCCCGTCCTACATACCAGAATAATCCAGAATAATTTCAATATAAAAAACTAACAAAACTAAACCAAAAAAAAACAAAAAAACAAAACAAACCAGAAAAAGCTACCCAACATAAATACAATAAAAAAAGCAAACAAACAATATCAAAACTAAATCTGAAAAGGAACCAATAAGGTTTACATACAGGACTGTCTCAGAAAATTAAAATATTGTGATAAAGTTTATTATTTTCTGTAATGCAATTAAAAAAACAAAAATGTCATACATTCTGGATTCATTACAAATCAACTGAAATATTGCAAGCCTTTTATTATTTTAATATTGCTGATTATGGTTTACATTTTAAGATTAAGATTCCCAGAATATTCTAATTTTTAAAAACGTGAAGGAAGGAAGGAAGGAAGGAAGGAAGGAAGGAAGGAAGGAAGGAAGGAGTAATGAAGGAAGGAAGGAAGGAAGGAAGGAAGGAAGGAAGGAAGGAAGGAAGGAAGGAAGGAAGGAAGGAAGGAAGGAAGGAAGGAAGGAAGGAAGGAAGAATGAAGTAAGAATGAAGGAAGCAAGGAAGGAAGGAGAAATGATGGAGTAATGAAGGAAGGAAGGAAGGAAGGAAGGAAGGAAGGAAGGAAGGAAGGAAGGAAGGAAGGAAGGAAGGAAGGAAGGAAGGAAGGAAGGAAGGAAGGAAGGAAGGAAGGAAGGAAGGAAGGAAGGAAGGAAGGGAGAAAACAAGGAAAGAAGGAAGGAAGAGAGAAAAGAAGGAAGGAAGGAAGGAAGGAAGGAAGGAAGGAAGGAAGGAAGGAAGGAAGGAAGAAAGAAAGAAAGAAAGAAAGAAAGAAAGAAAGAAAGAAAGAAAGAAAGAAAGAAAGAAAGAAAGAAAGAAAGAAAGAAAGAAAGAAAGAAAGAAAGAAAGAAAGAAAGAAAGAGGATATTTGAGTTTTCTTAAACTGTAAACAATAATCAGCAATATTAAAATAATAAAAGGCTTGCAATATTTCAGTTGATTTGTAATGAATCCAGAATGTATAACATTTTTGCATTACAGAAAATAAAGAACTTTATCACAATATTCTAATTTTATGAGATAGTAGTAGTAAAGTATAGTATAGTATAGTAGTAAAGACATTTAAAAATAAATAAATAAATATCAGAGAAGAACAGCAACAAACAAAAACGAATAAACATTAACATTTGTAGCTTTCAAAGATTACTCTACAAATCTTTTTTTTGTAAACCGAAAATGAGCTGCACATTCCATAGTTTAACTCCCACAACAGATATATACGTCTCCTTTTAGTCTCTTTTCTAGCTTTTTCTACAACACATTTACAAACATCACGCAAATGATATTTTGACTCATGTTTTGGGAAAAAACGTTTTACACAGACGGGGTTGGAAAACGAGTTGGGAGAAGGTAAGGAGGGATGGGAGGAGTGGATGGATGACAGGATGGAGGAGATGGATAGACGCAGAGATGGAGAGGAAGGCGTAACCGTGGTTACCTCCCTCCCTCTGTCAGGGTGATGCATGGCCGGGCTGCAGCCGCTGCCAGGAAATAGACCGAGCCGAGCCCGAACACACTCCAGGCTGAGACTTAATTCACCCTCGTCAAGACAAAGTTAAAAATAAGATTCAACCCGCCCACGTCGGCCCACGGCTCCGTATACCGCTGTCATTTACCACGTTTATAACTCTGCTACATAAACAATATTACAGTAAAGTTAAACTATGATACATTTAAATGAGTTCTCCACATTCTTTATAGAAGTTCAGTTCCGTCTGTCTGCAGGTTTATCTTTAAATGCTTTAGAGCCACGGTGTCGGTTTGCATCCTCAAGCTCTTTATGGGGAAAAGATTTTTGTTTTTAAAACAAACATTTTATTTCGTCGCCATGGGGACGTCACGTGACCAGTCTGCAGTAAAAATAGCAGCAGCAGCCGAGCTAATAGCCTTAATAGACACAACAATAACAGCTACCGGTAACTAGACAATTTCCTCGCAGAAATTTCGAGAGTGCCACGGCGGGCTGCTGCACATTTGTGTACATTATTGCATTTTGCAAGCAGTAAAGGTGAAGGACTCACAACTAAGTCCAATGACACCACACAGGATTCTCTATGTCAAACCATTCAAAAGTTATAGCAGAAAATAGAGACAGCCAATCAGAAGAAGGGGCGGGGCTAATTTGCACCAATGAAGGTCCAGGACTCGATACTGAGTCCTATGACCAAAGATCCTCTATACAGAAGATAGCGCATTACCGTTACTGCCAATGGTATGAAATGGTATACACTTCCTGTCTCCTAAGTGGGCGTGGTCGCCCCTCTGACCTCACTTCCTGTCTCCTAAGTGGGCGTGGCCGCCCCTCTGACCTCACTTCCTGTCTCATAAGTGGGCGGGGCCGCCCCTCTGACCTCACTTCCGGTCTCCTAAGTGGGCGTGGCCGCCCCTCTCCCCACATCGTTTTGGAACATACAACACTAGATACAGTACAACTTTCTTCCAAAAAGACTTAAATAATAAAAATAACAGTATTTTTAAGCAAAGAAGCAAGTTTTATTTAGTTTTAAACTTCATTTTATCCGATGGGAAAACGATGAGAGCCAAATCTCGCGAGAGTGTGTTGCTCAGACAGAGACAGGTCTCAAACAAAGTTAATTTTCTCCTAATCTGTCGGTCTGAAAATGTCCATTTTGGTGTCAGAATGTTCAGAAGGTTTGTGGCTTTTGAAAGATGGGTCCCATATTTACTTAGGTTACTATGGGGCGAAGGAATTGGTAATAATCTGTGCTCACGTTCACTTTTCCCATAGGACTCAATAGACTCAGGACCTACTTCCTGTCTCCTAAAGGGGCGTGGCAGTCACGTGACACAGATACAGGAAACCGAACCGTAGTGGGGTGTCTCGTTTATTGAACGTCTCTGCTATGACACAACCCATGCCTCTGTATGTCAAACCATTCAAAAGATATTGGACTATAACATATCGGCCAATCAGAAGAAGGGGCGGAGCTAATTTGCACCAATGAAGGTCAAGGACTCGATACTGAGTCCAATGACACCACCCATGACTCTCTATGTCAAACCATTCAAAAGATATTGGACTATAACATATCCGCCAATCAGAAGAAGGGGCGGGGCTAATTTGTATATATAATATACAAATGTAAATATTTATATGTATAATAATAATAATATACATATATATACCATGAACCGGTTCCCAGCAGGACTGTTGATCATCTAAGGTCAAAAGGTCAGGGTTCAGATTTCTCCATTTTCCAGGTTAAAGTATATGACGTCTGTACTGACTGGGTCATGTGACCAGTCTGGCTCAGTCTAATCAGTCAACAGCTGTGCTCTGGTTGCTAGGGGCAACAAGAACCTTGAAATGAGGAATGTTCCGGGTTCGCTTTGAGAAAACCCCAGCTTTTGCCTTGTGACAAGTTCTCAAATAACTCCGATTTGTGAGAAAACCGTAGCACCTAGCAGAAAAACAAAGACATCGTGAGAGACACAGAACCCGACAGATTCTGACAATCTTAATTTTATTCAGATATTCCTTAAAATGTGTTAGTAACGGCAGTTCGAAAACAAAGTGAGATTTTTTTGAAGAAAACTTTTTTATTTTTTTCATTACATTGCAGTCAATGGAGACCGAAGCAGGAATTCGCGTAGCTGTTAGCCCCCCTGTTTGAATTTTGTGCATACCCCGGCTGTCAAAGTCACATTTTATGAATCCCAACACGTATGTCTACATTCTGAAAAAAAAAAAAATTATCCGTCTACCTTTTACGGTTTGGCCGTGAGCTCGAGTTACAAATAAAAATTAAGGTAATTTTTTGACTGTTTCTCTCACTCTAAAAAATTAGAGCTTCACTCTAAATTTGACGAAAAAGTGATTTCCAGTCCTCGCTTGAGCGCTCATATCTTGAAAACTGTACATCTTAGGAAAAAACAGTTTCAGGTTTGGAAAGAGAAGATAAGTTTTCCTCCGTTTTGAAGTTTGAATGACATTTCTACGTGCAAGTATGAGAAAGATAGGTGACTCAGAAAAAAGGTGAATTTTGTCTTTTTTCTCGACATATTCCCATCCGCTTTGAATGGGGCCATAGAAATACATGGGAAATTTAGCTCCCCATTAGTTTGGAAATTTGGAAATGTTTTTGCACTTCGTGCAAAAACTATTTGTGCCATCGCTCTGAAAATCGACAGGACTGTAGTTAAATTCAGGGCCTACAACTAGACTAGTTACGCGCCGAAGTTTTGTTCGGAAAATGAATAAGATGAAACACACACAATAACAATAGTGCCTCTGGCACCTCCATAGCTATGGAGGAGTAGTGCCTCTGGTTGCACCAAGAGGCACTCCTCCTCCATTGCTATTGCATAGCTATGGAGGAGGCGTGCCACTTGGCGCAGCTGTGGAATTAATAATAAGTCGGAGAATCAATCAATCAATCATCCATCCATCCATCCATCCATCCATCCTTCCATCTATTCGTCCATCCCTCCATCCATCCATCCATCTATTCGTCCATCCATCCATCCATCCATCCATCCATCTGTCCATCCATCCATCCAAATCTTGTTCAGTTTATACATGCAGCCATTGGGAAGTATAATCCAGAATCACGGCATACACTTTCATTGTTATGCTGATGATACGCAGCTCTATTTGTCTATGAAGCCGGATGAAACAGAACCGTTAGTTAAACTTCAGGCATGTCTTAGGGACATCAAGGACTGGAGTTCATCATTCTTGGTCCAGAGCATCTTAGGAAGGGATTAGATGGTGTTGCGATGGCTTCCAGTGCAACTGTGAGAAACCTTGGTGTTGTTTTCGATCAGGATTTGTCGTTTAAACCATATGTTAATCGGGTTTGTAAAATAGCGTTCTTCCATCTCCGTAATATTGCAAAGATTAGGAAAATCCTCTCGCAGAGTGATGCAGAAAAACTAGTTCATGCGTTTGTATCTTCTAGACTGGATTACTGTAATGTGTCCAAGTAATTTGCTGAATAGGCTCCAGCTGATCCAGAATGCAGCAGCACGAGTACTGACAGGAATCAGCAGGAGAGACCACGTCTCTCCAGTGTTAGCGTCGCTCCATTGGCTACCCGTAAAATTCAGAATCCAATTTAAAATTGTATTACTTGCTTATAAAGCCCAAAACGGCTTAGCTCCGCAGTATTTACAAGACCTGATAGTGCCTTATGTTCCTGTCAGAGCTCTCCGTTCTCAGAGTGTAGGTTTACTCGTAGTTCCTAGAGTATCTAAATGTAGATTTGGAGGGCGGGCGTTCTGCTATCAGGCACCATTACTTTGGAACCAACTTCCAATCTGGGTTAAGGAGGCTGACACCACCTCCACCTTTAAAACTAAACTTAA